>NC_081409.1:791639035-791704035 GCF_030272615.1 Cryptomeria japonica | reverse complement strand
ATATTTTAAATATATAATTATGAAAAATAGTTTAGTAAGAATATGTTATCAAGTCTAAATGTTTATATATATAAATAAAATTTCATTATTTATTTATATATAAATATAGATAAAAATTGAAATTAAAAATAAAATAAAATAATGGAAAGCGACTTAGTTGTAGAGATATCGACTGAAAAGGGTGGCGGCTTAATGCAAATAAATATGTTAATCAGGATGGTCAATAGTAATATCGAGCACCCCCCTTATTTAAAGGGAGGGGTCGGTATTACCAAGACCACTCCTCCTCCCTTTTTGTATACAAATAAACCACGTTGCAATCTACCTAAACATGTGTGCATGCATGCATAGGGAGTATAAACCACGTTGTAGATCCTTCATGGTAATAGGCTTAAAGATAAGTTATTTGAACTTAGGAAAGCGTAAACACCAACCACGTTGCAACTTAGAAATCATGGAGTTTAATGCTAAGTATGCCATGTTTCAAGACACATAAACCTTGTGCAGCCACTTAAACTTTATGGTTGGAAAGTTAACATGAAAAGTATAGTAATGGAGGAAGTCAACACCACCAATTACCCACCAAACCATGGTGAAATGGAAGAGAAGTTGATTAAATCAGTAGACTGGCATCCCACGACTGCAGTGAACAGCGAGTTAAGAGAAGGAAGTCATTGGGTTGGTATCAAGTATACATGCAAACAAACACTTAGAGTTTACAGATAATCGGACCTTGCAACCACGTCTTTCATGTTATGTGATCGAAGGGATTAATGTAGGGATTAATTTAGAAAGTAATGTGGTTCACTAGCCCACGTAAACCACCAATATCCATCATGATCGACATGTTTAGGATAGTTATTTAACTTGCATGTTTTTAGGAAGTTATTTTTAGTAAAGACAACTTAGTAGTGGAGTTAAAAGCCACATGGATAATCTATAATTATGGACTTAACAACTGTGGTGGTTGGTGTCACATAAGAAGTTAATAGATAACTTTGCATGTGAACACATAACAATTCAAAACCATTTAGGACTATTATGTTGCAATAAAACCTTGAGTGGTGTCATTTAGAATCAATCCACCACTAAGAGAGATAGCCCGAAAGTAGGAAAGAGGGTAGATGACAACACTATATATAGACCATTCAGTTGGAAGAGAAGGGGGAGGTGAGATGCAATGAAGGATTAGAGAATGGAATGAAGAAGAGAAGGTAGGAAAAGATATAGAGGAAGATAGCAAATAGCAAGTTGGAGGAGAGAGAAATAAAGAAAAAGAGAGAAAGATAGAGAGCAAGAACGTAGAAGAGTGACAAGAGATTAGGGAGAATGGAATAGTGAAGATTTTGATGTGTTTACGATCAAGTCATAAAAGATCAACGATGATCATCTCCGATTTAGTGTCGAACTTAGGGGTCACGTTCTTGAATGAGTGTTAATTAATTTATTATTATCAGAGAAATTCCCAAAATATAGAAAGGGTAAGGACTCGAAATAGAGATCTCGTGAGATAGAAGAGCGTTGAGGTGGAAATTATTGGAGCTCGAATGTATTGCAGACAGTTTGAAGTTATCAAGGATCGTAATAGCCATGGATCGCGTTTCTTGAGGTTGGCTCAAATCTAGTATGTTTAAAGGATTTAAGGGATTAAGAATGATCTAGATTTATATTTATGAAATAGTTAGAGTCACAATATCAATCAATTTATTACGATCATGCAAGTATGGATGCATTAATAATATATTTCATGAAAGTTGGTAGATTAAACTAAGTGAAACTCTTAGAAAATTAGATCACCGAATCCTTTAGAAACAGAGTTAGAGGATAGAGAGAGAAACTGTGAAATGGAACTATGAAAAAGATGAAACATTAGGTTTATGACTTATTAAATAGTATATTAATATAGTTTTAATTCTTATTTTCTGGAAGTCTTAATTTGAAAGCTATTTATGCATTTTGTTGTTTTAAGAAAAGATGTCTTGTATTAGGATCTTGTGTAAATGGTGTTTTCAGTCAAGTTTAAATTTTGTTGCAATTCTAGTTGAGTTGTCATTGTGTCCAATGTTATTATATTTCCTTGGTCAGGTGTTGATGTATAACCTTATTGATGTGAGCCATTGTGTGATTTTTCCAAATGGTCAATCTCTGGTTAGTGATTGTGTATCCTTCACCTGTGGTTTGTCACGATTAGGTATGGCTATCTTTTTCACCATAGAGTTATCGTAGAGAGACCTTTTCTATAGTGTCCTATGAGAGAGAGTGACTTTCAAGTGGGGGTCGTGCCTGAAGTGGATGACAGGATAACCCATCGGAAGTAAGTTAAAAAGTGATAATCTAATAATTGATTAGGGGGTGATTAGAATAAATATTAATTAAGATAATGTGCCTCGTGCATAGGTGTAGTTCTTATACAGGGCTCATAATGTTACGATAAGGCCTGGAATGGCAAACTTACCACCTTGTCTTCATGAAAGGATTGGTAGGGTCCACATGAGACTTAGTTGGAGCCGAAAGCCGGGAGAGGTTACCAGGATAGAGAGTCGGGACCTAGGAGGTTGTACCATGGTATCCATATTAAGATATGTGATGACACTCTCTCCTTAGAGTCACTAGTGTTTGTGAGTTGAGTCACATGGATGTTTGTGGAGTCTTGTAGTCCTTTCATACTTGTCTTACTTTGCTTGCTTGAGGGTTTTCTACTATCTCCTAGCACGGTGGGGTGGTTCCATTTCAGGATCACATGGTCGGGTGGTAGTGCCACTTTACATCGGATGTTCTGGAATGTATCTTTAGGTGAGGAAGGGCTCCACTGGTGTTCTTGGTTTGTGGTTCATGTACTAGCTCATGTTTGTGATCATTGTTCAGTTGAGACCTTGTGGTCATTATATCAAACTTTTATGTAACCTTGATATTGTAACTTTGTAATCCATGGTATTTGTGGTAACCATGTATTTATGGATATTGTAAAAGGGAATCATTGGAATGTTTGTTATTTTAGTTGCCTTAATCTTTTGTATATATGATCTATGAGAAATGAATGCATTGGAGTACTTTTATTATTTCATTATGGAATATGGATGTATGTGTAGTTTTTGTCTTAAGCATTTGATTTTCCTATTTAGAAGAACAGTTGGATTAACCGTGGTGTTAACATAATTTGTGAATCAATCTTCATTGGTAACCCTTAGGAAATCATGTGTTAGTCTTCTACTATGTTATTAGACGTGTGATGGTTATAATTAGTACACTTGTTCTTTAAAAAAAATATTATGCCCTTTTAGTTGCCTAGTTGTATAGTTTTCCTTTAGGGTTTCTAGCAGGGCATTACACCTTCAGTATTGCTCAAGAAAACATAAGCCTATCTACCCATTAAGAAAATCCCATAGGCATACCAAACCCCCCAAATACATTGCAATACATTGCCATCCACATTAGATATAAAGGAAGTTGTAAGAATCAGTCTATCAGGGAGCATCTGAAGATGGAGTCAAGATTGTCCACCAAAAATCAGTGCCATCACCCCAAAATCCAACTTGTCTAAATACCACAAGAATCCAAAGCTCTGAAGAAAGAAAAACTCAAAGCCATGAGAGAACTAAGAATAAGAGATCCTGCCATCACAAATATGGTGAGCAAACATAGACAGATCCAAATAAGAAGCAGGGAAGGATATTGAAGACCCTCAGGAAGAAGGATGGGACCGAACCAAAGGATAATCTAGAGTAGTAAGCAAAGGAGAAATATCAAAATAAGAAACCCTCTGCAAAACCACATTAACTGCTCTTTCCAATTCCTTAGAAAAAGCCATCATCCACCGAATTTGGCAAGAATTATCCAAAGAAAACAAAACATGATGTTAGAGTGAAAAGCAAGACAAAGATCGAATGAAAGCCATAAGTACCCACCAACAAACAATATAAGTGAGAACGGGATCACCATGTCATAATTATCCCATCATGAAAGAAGCCTGCTAAAATGGAGATGATCACGGAATGATGAAGCCAACAAATACCATAATATCCCCAATCATTAGAATGACAACCTGTATCATCAATAGCTCATGTTGCCAAATGAAGAGAAAAGAGAAACCAGTTCATAAGGTATAATAGCCTGATGGAAAGGCATCAACCAGCCAGTCGCAACAAAAAATTATTACCAAAAGCATAGGATCAAATAGATATTATACAAGTACCCCTGCTGCCGCAAAGATATTGATTAATATGTAATGATTGCCATAAGCCAAAGAGATCCCAAAATTACAAACGAAGTTCAAAATAGACTGCCAACCAAGATAACCAACACCAACCACTTAGCTGAGAAATAAAAATGCCACCATCCAAACCAAAGAGACCCCTCTTTCCCTCGGACTTTGTGTGAAGAAACTACTAAATATGACTACAACAGGAATGCTGCCATAAGGCAGGACAACATCCCCCCTATAGCCATATAGGCAAGTAACCAACACATAAAGCATGGAGACATGAGAAGGTACAAATATAGTAGGCATCTTAGACCAGTAAAAAAACCCAACCAATTACCTACTTCATGAATAAAATATCAAAAGCACATGATTGTCAAGAAGGCCAACACCTTTACTGCAAATACTAACAAAGCATAAATAGTGAAGTAGGTTTTCAAGAAGGAGGGCCACCTATTAAAAAAGCATCTTCATGCAAGATGCAGGAATGTCTGAGGGAGAGACCTCCAGGAAATCAACACCCTCAACAATAGCCTTATTGGCTAAAAAATCCATTATGACGTTGATTTCCCTAAAGCAATGCAAAATAGGAAAAGTGGTAAAGCATTTTAATTGCTGAAGAATGTGATCTAAGAAATATTGAAGATGCCACACTAGACATTAAATAGCAACAACCACTTGAAACACCACCATGGAATCTCCTTCAATAATAATGTCTTTAATGTTTAATTAAAGAGCGAGATCAAGCCTAAAGGATAAAGCCTGAAACTCAGCCATGTTATTAGTGCCATGTCCAATTTGTTTACCCATAGCTTTGATGACTTTTGAAGACTGATCAAAAATAACTACTCCAATACCAGACTTTCCTGCATTCCCCTTGGAAGCCCCATCAAACTGAAGTTTGAATGAAGGGAATGAAGGGGGAGTCCATCTGGCCTTTTTTCGTTTAACAAAGAAGATAGACCTCCTGATACAACCCCATGGGAAGGCATCAGTCAAAGTGTGGACCATTTCCAAGTAACCTGATTATCCCAATGAGAGAAAGAAATGAGATGATCTAAGTTTTTATGAATAAAAGAAAGTACCACCTAACTGATGGAGGTTTGAATTTTACCAATTACTTCAGAAAAAGAGGTATTTTTATGATTAAAAATTCTAGAATTTCTTTCAAGCCAAAGATTCCAAATCACCAATGATGGGGCCACAACCCAAAGGGATGAATAAAATGATGAGGAAAACAACAAGGGCCAGGCCATGAAATGCGAAGGTAGATTGGGACCTATTGTAGAAGACCAGCCAAGCATGCCCAATAACCAATACCAAGCACTCAGAAGCAAATGGACAAAACAAAAAAAGATGATCCATGGATTCCATACAATGACCACAAAAAACACAAGGAAATACAACTGTAATCCCAAATCTGTCCAAACGCATCCTAGTTAGAACCTTATCTTGGACTGCTAGCCAAGCAAACGACCCTGCTTTAGGAAGACAAGCCAGATGCCAAAAGAGATTAGTAGGCCAGCAAGGAGATGGTTAAGTCTGAACTAAAGAATTATAAGTGTCTTTAACTTAATAAGAACCAGTAGCACTCTTAATCCAAATCAAGTAGTCCTCTTTATTTTGAAGAACAAGGGGTCTTTTGTGAAGTTCTTCCACAAAAACCAGAATAAGATTATTATCAACTGACAAGGGAGGGATAATCTTCCATTTTGCAATCACACAAGAACCAGTTGAGACAATGTCAAAATAATCAGCAACAAAAGGCCCCCAAAACTCTGATAGAATACCAAACAAAAGGGACCAGTCTTGGATAGCTGAAAGGGAAGAGTACCCATTCCAGACTTCATCCCAAAACTAGACTTTCTTCCCATTATTGACAACCTAGGATCGATGTGGTAAAATAACCATCCTACATGAAACCAAAAAATTCCAAAAAGCTGAACCTTTTGGAAGAGATGAAGTAGTAAAAATCCTTTCTTTGGAAGCACCCCTTAAATACTTATCAAACATGATGGCAGCCCATTTACTATGAAGGTCAGCATATAACTTCCAAACCAATTTTTCCCCCAAAGCCTTTTTTCTGAGCCGCTAAATTACAAATGCCCACACTCCCTAGCTCTTTGGGATGACAAATTTTGTCCCAAGCCAAGAGAGGAATCCTTAACCTATCACCCAAGTTATCATTCCAAAGAAGGGCCCTAAGGGAGACCTTAATGTTCTTAATAACTTGGGGGGGAGCCTGCAAAACCGACATCAAATATGTGAAGATGGCATTCAAAACTGACTTAATTAAAAGAATTTTACCAACCATCGTCAGCCACTTATGAATCCAGGAAGAGATTTGGGAGGATATTGTATGACCAATTTTGTTCCAAAAGGAACCCTTATCCGACCCTAGAAAAAAAGGAATGCCCAGGTATACACATGGGAGGGTCCCTAATTGATAATTCCAAAAGTGGACTAGTCTATCTTTAACTAGAGGGGAGACATTCACAAAAAAGACTTTGGATTTTTTATTATTAACACTTTGTCTAGAAAAAGCTTCATACTCATAAACAATTTTCTTAAGAACACAAGCCTCCCATTGAGAGGCTGCCCCAAATAGAAGCATACCATCTGCAAACATGCAATGGGATTGCGGAGACAAGAGGATATCTATTCTAATACCTAACCATAAACTAGATGATGTAGCATTAGATATGGCCCTACTTAATGTTTCTTCCAAAAGAATAAATAGAAAAGGAGACAAAGCATCCCCTTTCCTAAGTCCCCAAGAGGAAGTAAAAAACCCTGACGGGGAACCATTAACCAAAACTGAAAAGCAAGCAAAAGATATACAAGAAAACACCCACTTAACCCAACAGCGCAAAAACCCCAGATGATACAAAACAACCCTAAGAGCCTGCCAATCAACCCGATCATAAGCCTTCAGCATCTCTAGCTTAAGTATCATAGCTGGAACCTTTTGTTGAGATATGGAATGCAGAACTTCATGAGCTACAATCGCACCTTCAGATGTTTCTCGCCCAGGTACAAATCCTCCTTGTTCAAGGGAGACAATCCAAGGGAGGAGCTTAGAGAGCCTAACTGAACTTGTCTTAGTAAAGATTTTATATAAAGTAGTACACAAAGAAATCGGACGAAAATCCAAGAATGAAGAAGGATTATCGACCTTCGAAATAATAGCAATAAGAGTAGTATTAAGCTCTCTAAGAATAGACCTATTTCTTCTAGATTCCTCCAAGGCTAGGAGAATGTCATTCCCTATAGACTCCCAACACTTTTGAAAGAATAGTGTTGTAAACCCATCTAGACCTAGAGCTTTCTCTGGATGCATGGAGAAGACTATTTCTTTCAGTTCAGCTAGAGTAAAGGGAGCCATAAGCTTCTAATTATCTTCTTGAGAAACTAAAGAGGGGATCGATTGCACAATCTCATTATCTAACACAACTGGCTCGGCTATAAGAAGTGACTTAAAGAACCTAACCCCTTTGGAAGCAATGTCTTCCTCATCCACCAAATTGTTTCCATTAGAGTCATTAATATGGGAAATTTGATTATGATGTCTCTTCAGCTTGGACAAGGAATTGAAAAACTTAGTATTTCTATCCCCTTCAGAGAGCCAAAGATCTCTAGGCTTCTGCCTCCAATAAGATTCTTCCCTAGCCAGAGTCTCAGAAAGTTGAAAGTTCAACAACTTCAATCTATCATACAAAAGAGAGGACATTCCTAAAGTCATAATGCTCTTATTAATTGTTCAATTCTTCCTAAATCACGGCCTTTTCCCCGAAAATGTTCTTGAAATGCAATACATTCCACGCCTTAATATTTTGTTTTAAGTAACCCATCTTCTTAACAAGTTGAAACATGTGGGATCTAGGAAAGAATGGAGCAGAATACCACCATTGCTTTGATGAAGGAAGGAAAGATTGATCCCAAAACCACATTGGATCAAACTTAAAAGGTAACTTCTAAGGAACCCTATCCTCAAAAATAGTAAACTGGATAGGAAAATGATCAGAACCAGTAAAGGGGAGAACTGAGGAAACAAAGTCATGTCCCAAACTGAACCAATTTTTTGAAACCAGAAAAAGATCCTGTCTCTCATAAATTTGGCAAAATTCCCAATGCATGTTGGTTCATGTAAATGTCCCATTAAGCGGTTTACAATCAGCCAAATTTAATGACTGAATGAAGAGGCAAAAATCTAACATAGAATGCTTATTAGGGATGATTCCCCCACCCTTTTCATTCAAACTAGTAATTATATTAAAATCCCTCCAAAAAATTAGAAAAGCATTACACAGCAGGGCAGCAAGGGAGGCAAAAGATTCCCAAAGGTTTCTTTTATCTAAAACCCAAGACGGCCCATAAACATTAAAGAGCCAAAATTTTAAGTTAGATATCCTACTTTTGACCAGACCAATAATCCAATTGGATGAAGAAGAAATTAATGAGAAATGAACACTAGAATCTTTCCAAAGAAACACAACACCCCTAGAAGTACCTGAAGAAGGAGAAGCACAAAAATTCCACCCTCTCTAGGAAGAGAATAACTTATTAGCTGAAGAGACATTTAACTTAGTTTCTTGTACCATGACCACATCACACTCCATTAAGTCCAATTGAGACTTAATCAAGTGTTGTTTGTTAGGGGCATTTAAGCCCCTAACATTCTAGGATAAAACCTTCATTGGCCCTAAGGGGAAACATTTGCTTCCCTCGAGACTTCCAAAGAAACTGGAGAAACCTTACTTGCCAAAAAGGTCTTATGAAGACTACACTTAGTCGCCAAGCCTCTTGTGACTGGTGGACTAAAAGGTTTTATGGATCTCTTCTTTCTAGAAGTTTCTAAAGAGGAAAGAAGAGTTGACTGAATTCCTGCATCAATTTCTAGTTTAGTTTTAATAGATTTGGGTTTCCAACCTCTTTTTCGAGGAGTTGAAAAAGTGGGAGAAATAGGGGTTTGTACTTGAGGAAGACCAGTATTGCCCAAAGAAGTGTCTGGAAGTAATCTATTCTCTAGAACCAAAGCCACCCAACCCACCCTATCCAAAGGAATGAGAGCCAAAAATGGCCCAAGATCTAATTGCACTATGACTTTATCCAGATTAAGAACATCAAAGGAGTTTGTAGTAGGAAAGGCAGCCAAGTCATTTTCCAGACTACCCAAATCAATGAAGATTGAAGAAATAACTTTATTTGCAAGCTCGGAATTGAGAGAGACCTTATTTGTATTAGCAATATCTTGCACCTGGGTAATAAGGTGCTCATCTGGGACAACATCAACACCCCCAGGATATTCTGAGGTTTTCAACCCTTCAAGATATTGTATCTTAGACCCTAAAACTTTCCCAAACTCAGCAGAAGACTTTACAAAAGGTAAAGCATTATTAGGATTAATACATTTATTCAAAAGAGAACCATTCACACACCCAGACTTTGGGGAAGGAACAGAACATAGGGAAGCCTCTGTCGAAGCTTCAGGCATGAACGTACTCTTCTTGGGGGAAGGTAAATTATCAACAAAAACATCTAAGTGATTCTTAGTCCAAAAAAACAACTCCGCATCCCTATCAAAAGAGGAATCAATACCACCTAAGCCAAATTGAATGGTTATCATGTGAGAAAATAGAGGAGAGTCCATAACCACTGAAGAATAGCCAGAATTTCTAGAGTCTTTTAACAAAGTTTGATGCCAAAGGCCAAAAGGAAATTGAATATTACAAAACTTCGGTGGAGAAATATTAGGTAAAATTAAAACACAAATTTTTACCTCCACTACCCCATCCTCAAATTCTAAATGAGACAACAAAAATTTGCCAAAAGAATCCCCAATTTTAGTTAAAATATCAGATTCAACAAATTCTGATGGAAACAAAGGAAGTTTAAACCAAGTGGGGACCTATTTTGGACCAACTCTAGAGGAAGCAAGAAAGGGCTTTCAACTTTCTATAAAGATCAGATTTTTTCCAAGCCAAAAAATTAGAACACTCAATGCCTTATCTCTAGCAGATGTAGAATCAAAAATAACAATGAACTAACTTGCAGAGAGGACATGGAAATATAAAGTGCAAGTGCAGGAGCACCCTTCTAAGGTCTTCCTCCTTTTGGTTTTTTTTGGTGTTTTTTTTCTTTAAGAAGTCATTGTAAATGTAATAAGAGCTATGACCTCATTAGTCTTAATTAGGTCCTAGTTTAGGTCCTAGGTTTTAATTTCTTGTGGAGGAGAGTTTATGTGTCCCATTGATGATTTTGGGGTCCTTTTAGCATGGTATTGTCCATAGGATATCCCAATGTATGCCTAGGAGTCAAGAAAAGTAACTTTGCAAAAGTTGCTCAAAAGTTGCAAAAAGTTGCATGACAACTTTTCAAAGTTGTCAAGCAACTTTTCCACCTAATAGGTCAAAAACCTTAGTTTAGAATGGAGAACACTAATTTTGGCACACAAATAAAGGAAAGGATACTATATATAGTTAAAAACCCTAAAATGATGGGTTGGATGTTAGTTTTTGTATGGCCCAAGAAAAGAGACCTTGACTGAGATTGTGATTTTGTTGCCAGTTGGCACAATTGGAGCATCAGAGAGTGATAATGGATTGTTTTGAAAACTAAATTGTCTTGAGAGATTTGTGTTGTGTTTAATCTTCCATTTTGAGCAATTAGTTTTAGTGTGTTGTGCAGGTTTTGAGTCTTTTGTAAATATTTTGTAAAACACTCTTTCACTGTCCACTTTTGGACTGTTTGTCTCAATTCGTTAACAACTCCTATCCCCATTGTGGAATCACCATGAAACCATGGGGAATAGGATTGTAGACCCTGAACATTACTTTAGAGCAAGAAGGGAACTTCAAGATGCAAGGAATCCATCAAAAGACCCACTCCTCGGCGAGACTGGACAGTGCCCGGCTAGGAAGGGTTAAGGTTGCAGAGGCCCGTGAGAGCAAGGAAGGTCGAAGGAGGATGCACCCTTTGGAGGAGTTGTAGAGGGGTGTGTGGAGCACCATTTGTGAGAAGTAGGAGCTTCCACCAATCTAGAAAAGGTGGTAAAAACACTAAACCTTCACTGTGACCCTGGCAGGCCTAAAAAACCCTCTTAAAAACCCAAAAATCACCTAGGGAAGTGTACAGACACTTGGAGGCCCAAACCTCAAAAATATTTGAGCTTTTACCAATTGAACAATAGTCCTTTTGGGGAGTTTCATAAGTTGGGTCATCGTTTGCAAGAGAGATCCCTAAAAGTCCAGAATGGAGGCCATTCCTTGTAGCCCTATTTTGCAGGAAAGAGGCAAAATTGTGAGATCCGCAACAAATAGGAAGGCCTAAACCTCTTAGGGGCACATGAATGGATGGAAAACCATTTCTAAAACCTATCCTATCCTTGCTAGGACCTAAGAAGGTGTAGGACAATCCAAACCCTTATGAGCCTAAATAAGGGTTCTTTTGAATCTCATGAGTAGGTGAAATCTTAGGAGAAGTATTGCTAGTTGTTGGTGGGTGGATTGGGAAAGGTTAGGGGATTCCACAAGTAGGGGAAGTCCTAGAGACCCTAGTGGGTAGTTAGAACACCTGGTGATCCAAGGAAAGGATCAAAGAGCATAGACTAGACTAGTCTATCCCATACCCATTCCCATCAGATTGGTATTAGGGCCAAGTTAAAGATTTGGTGGACCATGCATGTCTCTATATTCTAGTGAATCAGTAGGGGAGAACATAATGGTCACTAATGCTGAGCTGGTTAGGGAGATAGAAGAGCAGAAGGAGAAAAATAGACTCCTTGAAGAAGCTATTAGTGAGATAAGGGACAAACTGCAAGAGGTGGTTGATTAGAGGGCACTTGGACTCTGGGGTGAGGACACCAAGGATAAAGGAAAGAAAACTATTGACATAGATGACATTATACCTGAACCACAGCCCTTGATCAATGAAGAACCTTTTGTAAAGGCCATCAGGGCTTTGAATACTAAATCTTTTGAAGGATTACCACATTTCAGTGGAAGGATGGACATTGACACTATCATGGAATGGATTGAGGGTATGAAGAACCACTGTGAGTGTGAAGTTGTGACAGATTCTCAAAAGGTTAAGGTTGCCAAATCAAGACTAAGGGGAGCAGACTTGACATGATGGAAGTACCTACACGAAGAGAGAGTTAGCATGGGAAAGCTACCTATAGCCAATTGAAAGGCCGTGGTGAGTAAGATCAAGGAGAAATACTTACCAGAGGATTATGAAGTCCAACTTCATAAGAAGAGATAGGGATTGAAGAAAAAAGACCTTGATGTGACCTCCTACACAAAGGAGTTTCAAAATCTTTGTCTTAGATCAAAAGTCCAAGAAGAGGAATCTATCAAGGTGGCTAGGTATCTAAGTGGCCTAAAGTGGAACATTCAAGAGGAGATAAGCCTATGGACTCCTACCACTGTACTAAAATATCATTAGCTTGTTGCTAAGGTAGAAGAGAGGAACAAAAGGAAGGGAGACTCTAACAATAGGGGTAGAGGCAGAGGTAGAGATCAAATGAATCACCGAGGTGGTTACCAAAGCAAGGAAAATGAGCAATGGAATCAAGGAGAGTCCAAGTTGACTGAACATAGCAGTTAAACTAATCTCAAAGGAGGCCATTCTAGAGGAAGAGGTGCACAAGGGGGTCCGAGTAGGGGTAGAGGTACTAGCAAGGGTAACTCCTAATTTGCAACCATGAAATGCTACAACTGTGGTCAATTGGGACACCTGGCCTATAGATGCCCTGACAAGCCTACCTCATCAAACAGTGGAAAGAGGGTTGCTTATGCTCATGAAGACACATCAAGCAGCAAGACACCTAATGTGGACCATATTGAATCAGAGATTGGGGAGAATCTGATGTTCAATAGAGTCTTGATAAGACAACTGGTTAAGGATGAACCTAAGCATAGGAGAGCATTGTTTAGTGTGAGATGCAAGATCCTTGGTAAATTTTGCAAGGTGATAGTTGATTCAAGATCAACTGATAACATAATATCAAATGAGGTAGCCAAAAAGTTGAAACTCACGAGGATACCCCACACTAGCTCGTACAAGGTGACATGGTTGAATCAAGAGCAGAGTGTGCTTGTCAATGAATAGACTTGGGTAGAGTTCTCTATTGGAGGATAAAAGGATAAGATCCTTTGTGATGTGTTACCCATGGATGCCTGTCATCTATAATGGAGAGGAGAACTCCATTTCCTTCAAGAAGGATAGTAGAACCTTTAAGATTCAGTCTCTGAGAGAGAATGATGAGGGAACCTCAAGAACACCTAGTGTCTTACTAACTACTAGTAAAGAGTTCTTACACTTGCTACATGAGGAGGAGACAGTGAGGTGTGCCATCTTTGTGAAGCTAAAGGAGGAGGAAGATAAGTTGCAGACAGAGGTACCCAAGGAGGTGAAGCAAATGTTGCAAGAATATTAGGACATAGTGAGTGATGGAGCACTTGCAACACTTCCACCAAGAAGGTCTATAAGCCATCAAATAGACTTTGTTCCTAGTGCATCCCTACTTAATAAAGCTGAATATAAGCTCACACCTGATCAAAACAAGGATGTGGCAAGGCAAGTGCAGGAGTTGTTGGATCAAGGACTGATCAAGAAGAGCATTAGCCAATGTGCAGTTTCGGTAGTGCTAGCATCAAAGAAGGGAGGCAAGTGGACACTTTGTACTAATTCAAGGGCAATCAATAGGATCACCATAGGGTACAGATTTCATATTCCTAGAATAGAGGATCTGAATGACTATTTAGGAGGTGCCATGTATTTTACCAAGTTGGACCTTAAAAGTGGTTATCATCAGATTAGAATTAAGGAGGGTGATGAGTGGAAGACCACTTTTAAGACCACTCAAGGGTTGTATGAATGGCTTGTGATGCCATTTGGACTTACTAATGCCCCAAGCACCTTCACGAGGTTGATGGAAAACCCTATTTTGCAGGAAAGAGACAAAATTGTGAGATTGGTAACAAATAGGAAGGCCTAAACATCTTGGGGGCACATGAATGGATGGAAAACCATGTCTAAAACATATCCTATTGTTGCTAGGACCTAAGAAGGTGTAGGACAAGCCAAACCCTTATGAGCCTAAATAAGGGTTCTTTTGAATCTCATGAGTAGGTGAGATCTTAGGAGAAGTATTGCTAGTTGTTGGTGGGTGGATTGGGCAAGGTGAAGGGATTCCATAAGCAAGGGAAGTCCTAGAGACCCTAGGGAGTGGTTAGAACACCTGGTGATCCAAGGAAAGGATCAAAGAGCATAGACTAGACTAGTTTATCACATACCCATTCCCATCAAGTGTCATACCAATGCGCATCTATTTTATAATAGAGATTAGACAAAGGAAGAGAGTCACCCCAAACCTAGATAACAACTACCAAAGAACAAAGATCATGCATCTTCTTTCCTAAATAAACATCTGAGGCATCAATTAATGGAATGAAGGATGAAGCAGGCTGTGAGGGCAAAACAACATTAGGCTCTTGACCAACCCAGTGCTTGTTAAATGGCTGTGAATTAGTAGAGTCACTCGATAGGCCAACCCGAGATTTATTATCAGAAACCCTAGCATGATGAAACTGCTTTTGGCCATACTTTTACCAATTTTTCAAGTTATGACCCTGATTTCCATTACACTGAAAAAACAATTTGAAATATATAGAGGAAGGAAACTCATATGTCATTCCCCCGCCATCGCAAGTAGGTGAAACTAGGGCATCAACCCATTTTCCTTCGCAAAAAACCCACTAAGGAATGTGTCCAACATGCATGCCAAAAGGATCTCTAGGGGGAGGCAGATCTGCCATAGCCTCATCACCCAAGCACCTCCGCTACTGCATGGCGAGTGCTCCTCTCCAAACCTCACACCTCGAAGATACATATATATGTATATATAGACATGTATATATATATATATATGTATATTAATTTATATATACGTATGTGTATATGTGTATATGTATATTATGCACATATATGTATATATATTCATATATAGATATCTATACATATACATATACATATATATATGTATATGTAGATGTATATCTATATATATATATACATATATATATGTATGTATATACATATATATTTATTTTTATATATGTATATCTATATATATGTATGTATATATATGTATATGTATATGTATATGTATATGTATATGTATATATACATATATATACACATATATCTATATATATCTATATGTATATATACACACATATATATACATATAGATATATGTATATATCTATATATATATATATATATGTATATATGTATGTATATATATAGATACATATAGATATACATATATATCTACATATATGTATATACATATACATATATATCTATCTAGATACGTATACATATATATGCAGATATATCTATATATACATATGCAGATACGTATATATCTACATATATGTATATATATGCAGATATATCTATATATACATATACGTATACATATATCTACATATATGTATACATATACATATATGTAGATATATGTAGATATATGTATACGTATATGTATATATAGATATATCTGCATATATATACATATATGTAGATATATACGTATACGTATATGTATATATAGATATATTTGCATATATATCTATCTACATATGTATACATATATATGTAGATATATTAAGAGAGAAAGTTTTACAAAAGTTTATGCAGGTAAGAGTAATATAAGTTTTTTCGGATTCATACTTACAAGAGCACAAATTCACTATTAATTTTTTTCTAACCCCCTATTTTTTAAAGAAATTTTATTTTAAACAAACATCATGCACCAATTACAAAAGAAGATGACAAATTGGATCTTTCCCAAAAATTAATAAAAACCTATAGTTATCATTTGGAAATCCAAAAACCCAAATGAAAAATAAAAATTGCAGATTTCTTTCAAAAGCTTTAAATGAAATCCTCAAGGAAAAAAGAGATTAAATTTCCTACCTTGAATTGAAATCCACAGATTCACCAATGAATTTTTCCCCAATTTCCTCATTTCAAACCAATTTTTCATAATTATTTTCAAAACCCCATTTTCAGAATATTCATGCACACACAGGAAACTTATAGGAAACTTAACGTCAAGAGCCTCCCGTATTTTCTTCAAAAAGAAGATTATAATAATTTCCCCAAAATGTAACTCTCTAATACATGGGAGAAATTTTAATTAATTTTTCTCACTAATTACTTTTGTAACTCTCCCTTATGCAAATATAATTTGAAAATAATTAAATAGAAATTACATTTTAATAGATTATTTTATGAGCAAAAATAAAATACCAAATAAATATTAACTCCCTTAAAATGATATATTTTTAATAGTTAAATAATTTAAACCTTGTAGTTCCACAAACTAAATTAATATATTGATGCAATAGTTTTCAATTTTATTAATTAATTAATCCTTAATATTTAATCGCCTTTAAAATATTAATATTAACAGTGCCTTGATAATGAAACATTAAAATAAACACAAGTGTAAGGGACTAAGACCAACAATGCGAAATACAAATAGGGCCAACACTAACATGACTGGCAACAATGAAGAAGAGTATCTGACAGGGATCTCATTTCTATAAGAAAAATAGAGTGACAAGGGTCTGACTGATAACTCCAATTTCCACTTTATCATCAAGATGAAGAGAACGCTCAGACCTAAAGATTTAGGTGGAGTCAATGCTCGATACTTGCAGCTGCATCACCAAGTAAGAACACATACATTACTCCAACATATATAGGCACATAGGTGGAGGAGAGTCATGACATTTTGTGTCCCTCTGAAGTGGGTGATAGAAGATCATCCCCTCACACCCCATATAGACTCGAACCCATACAAAAAATAACACGATATATACATATAGTCGATATGTCAATCCAAGGTGAGTACTTAATAATATTATCTAGCATCTAAATACCCATAGAGATAAAATGCATAACCAACATCATATCCTAGAATCATGATAAAAAAATATTACATTAGAGAGTATCATCTAGTCATATAATCCATAGAGGAACTAAACCAAAGTCAAGCTAGGTTAAACAAAGTTTGACTGAGGGAGGGGCATTACAAGTACTATTACACTTAATAGAGTATGTATCTATTTGATACAATGTGTAAAATATGATAACTCTAGAAATCAGCGTAGAACCTCTCATAATTTTGCATCCTACATTAGAAAAGACTACATACACACCTGTATCTATTATTTTACTCATAGATAATAAATTGCATGCTAGTCCTTGGAAGGATATGCAACACACCATTAATCATTTCTATTCTATGATCATAAAAACTAATTTCAGATTTACAATGACCAATAATATCTAGATGAGAATCATCACCCAACTACACCTTACCAACATTAAATTATTCATATTAGAAAAAACAAATTCTATTAAAGTTCATATGAAAATGTTCACTTGAGTTAATTAAGAATGCAACATTACTCGCAAGAGTGTCCAAAGTTGTAATAGATGCATCACCATTTCCCTTCTCAAACTTATAATCAAAATTAAATATATTATTTTCCTTCTTCTTTTCGTCTTTGCAGTCCTTAGGTGATTTCTAGATTTACCAATAACTCTAGAAAATAACTTTGGACTTTCTAGGAGCTTTGGAT
This sequence comes from Cryptomeria japonica, assembly GCF_030272615.1. Classification (NCBI taxonomy): domain Eukaryota; kingdom Viridiplantae; phylum Streptophyta; class Pinopsida; order Cupressales; family Cupressaceae; genus Cryptomeria; species Cryptomeria japonica. The sequence goes on along the minus strand of NC_081409.1, from coordinate 791,686,173 downwards.
CTCCCCTTTGACTTGGATTTATCATAATTCTCAATATTCTTTCTTTTTTCCTTAGTTTTTTCATAGAAATTGAGGTCCTCCTTGGTACTAATAGATACCTTCCTTCTCATTTGTTAAAAAATAAATGAACCTGCCACATTTTCAATCTTCAAAATAATAGAAGTCCTATAAGAACACTCGTGAAAAAGAGTTCTAGCATATCTCCTTCTCATCCATTTTGACACCAATAGATGAAAATTGAAGCACACAAATATTGAATTCTTCTAGGTGAGGTGGTCTATAATTCATCTGCCTTCTTTCTTTCTCAAGGAATACAATTTTTTCCTCAAGAAAATATTTTTCACTAAATATTTGGCTTGATACATCAAACCAAGTATCTTCCATAGCTTCTTTGTACTTGACTATTCATGGGCATTGGTTAAAATAGTCACTCCAACAAAATATTATTAAATGCTTGGATTTATAGTCCATAATATTATATTGAGTAGTTGATGTAGGATCTATAGGTTTTGAGAAATTATCATCAAGAGCAATACATAAATTATTATCTATTAACAAATCCTCCATCTTTAGCTTCCACATCTAAAAAATACTTCTATAAAATTTCTCCACCTATATGCTCTGTGAAACAAATTTCATTCTAAAAATGTCTACAACAATATCACAAAGTATCTTGTGTACAATCTCCCATTCAAATATATATTAGTTCAAAAAATCCCAACAACACACAACCGAAAACATAGGTGATTGGGCTCTGATACTACTTGTTATAAAGTTAAGGTAGTGGAACAATTTCATACACTAACCTTGATAGGAGGGTTCTATAAAAATTTTGAGATCTTTACAACAATTATAGAAATAAACATAAACAACATGCATACCACAACATAGTGATTTATATGGGGAAAATTGTTTCAAGAGAAAAACCCCACACTCTAAAATTTATCCAATATATTATTTGGAAAAAAATAATAGCTTACTAAATACTTTTACAACAACCTTCTCACAAAAGTATAACTAATGAATACCTAGGAGCAACTCAATAGGTATTAGACTCTCAATATACATCACAATACATATCCATAATAAAATGCCCTCATAAAATAGGGATGTCATATAAGGAAATCATAGCACACAATATATCTATTGTTAGATATATGACCTAATAATAAATGGTCAAGATTTATAATGGATTATAAATAAAATGTGACTTTCAAAGTTGTTTCCCCAAAACCCCATTGGAGGAAAATCCCCCTAACCTTGCAAGAGGTTATCCCCCCACCTCCTTCCCCCTCCTCTGCCCCAACCCAGATTGAGATTTTGGATGAGCACAGTTAAAAATTTCTATATCGATATTCATATTGAAAGATCAAATCCTGAAAAATAAAAAAATTATCTCTAAAAAAACAGCAAAAAAAAAAAAAATACTAAAAAAATCCGACTAAAAACATTAATGGTGCTCAACTGCCTTTCTATGAAATTAATTTTCATATGGATTGAATTTTTTTTTGATTCATATGGATTATAATTAATCCCATTGTATCAACTAAATTTTATAACTTAATTTTACATTTTGTGGTTATTAGCAAGATAATCATGAGATCTAAACAATTTAAATACCAATCAATTCGAGAAAGAGAGTGAATTCACTCGCCATGTATTTGGGAAGCAATCATTATGAAATGAGTTAAGAAACTAGAGGGTGAACAAATAAATAATTTGCAAAGAGATTTTAAAGTGTTTTTAATTATAGAGTCTCTAGAAAAAGATTATAAGTAAAATTACACTCAATATCTTATTCATTAAAAGTATGAAAATTATTAATTATTTTCATCAAATCAAACTTTCAAGTTTCAATTATTTTGCACTCTTGAATACCATTATAAAATTGAGATAGAAATAATCATAAATTCAATAGTTTTACCAAAACATAAAATTATGAAAAAAAATTAATGAAAACCTTGGTAAAAAAGACTCCAAATACATAGAGTTGATATCAATTGAAAAATTATAGAAAATTTCATAAATTGATGCCCTGAGAATAGATGAGAAAATTAACCTCATAAGGATGACATAAAATTCTCAATAGTTGTCCAATACCCTCTTCCAAGTTGAATTTATACAAAGTCCTAAATGAAGCATTTCTGATTTTTCTAACCAATATGGGCATTTTGGAAATGAGGTATCAAACATTTATCTCTAGTCATATTCCACACTTGAACTTAATATCTAGCGAAACTTAACAAATAATAAGAGTGAAAAAAGAGCACAAAATTTAATCAAGGAGGAGGATGCTTTAGCATTATTATGACACATCTCTAGCTACTAGAAATTCTCATAGCTCTTTGAGTTTTTTTAACCTATAATAGATATCAAATAAACACATCTAACCTCATAATCTATACAGCATGATCAGAATCATACAAAATAGAAATAATAAAGGAATGTATAATATGTCCAAATCTACATGGATTGAATGAAGTAAAAATTGAAACTAAAAATTAGAAACAAAATTGAATATGAAATGTTGGTGGATAAAGAAGATAGTATACATTCCATGCCTCTATGTCACTATTAAATTTTAGAAAGTATATAAAATTCATAAGAACGGTTCAATATGAAAGCTTAATACAATAGGATAAGCAATGTATAATTTTTTTTCTAAATTTTCATGTATGAATGGAAAGTTAAGTTTTATAAAACAAATAGGTAAAAATTCAAAGGAGTTAAACCTACTTATAAGATTAATTCAACATGAGAAAACATATTAGATGCAAATCCTAGATATATCAACATGAATGACTAAAAAAGAATGACTAGTTTCTTCCATATTTTTCTTGTATTTTTAATTCTTTTGGAATAATTGCATCTTCTAAATATATATTCCCTCCACCAGACTTATAGGTTTTATATCTATGTAATACTTAATAATATGTGCTAGAATCATTTTTTTCTACTTTCATTAATGCTACCAAACTTATATGCTTCTATAGTGTCATAAATTGTATCCTCATATAGTTTCATTCTCATTTAAGGTTTCCTTTAATGTTTCTATCTTTCATGCCTTGATTATGCCCGATTTTTCTCAAACTAGTATCAAATCTATTATCTCTCCTCTTTTTTTTGACTTATTGGCCTTTGTCTAGTCCAAAGGGAAAGAGAAAGGGCACTGGGTTCTATAGTCTAGGCTAAATGGGCCCAAATTTGAGTCCTTCAATGGTCAAAAAAGCTAAGTGGGAACCTAAACTCAATGTTGACTTTCTTCATAATTTTCAGCACATTTCATGTGGATAGGTAGAAAATATAATCATATCCACTCATTTGAAACATCTCTCCACAAATTTCCAAGATAATTCCCATTGAGAAAGAAATCAAATAATATTAATGTAGTGAAGGAGAGGTTGACTATTCAAATTTTTAAGTATTCAAGATGGCATCCATAATAAAAAATATATATGAAAAATGGATGATTCCTACATAGAAACATCAACCTTTTTATGAAGACTTCAAGGAAAATGATATTCATAAAAGAAGATATAAAATTTCAATTTAACATTCTGTTTCACAATTGAACCTCTACACCTTGCAAGGAAAGGATCTCTTTTCTATTTTACTCATAATTATAGTGTTAATTTCAAACCTAGTGTTTGACCTAGGCAAACTCTTATCAACCAAAAACCATTTTTTCTCTTGTGTGTGTAAGTTGCAATTTTAGTAAAGAAATAATATAGACCTAGAAAGTGCAAAATGACAGAAATAGAACCAAATTTTTATGAAGTAGGAATCTCTAGATGGTGACTATTTTTAAACAATATTTGACACTTTTCTCATGAAACATGAAGAGAATATTTTGAGAAACATCTTGACCCTACATATATTATCAGTATCTGCATTGAACACCTTCAAAACTAGTATGCCTAGCTCCATATTCTAGTAGTTTTGAGCTTAGATTGTAGATATAGGTTCCTATTTGACTCACATTTCCATATTTGTACTCAAAGTGTACATATCTAATTAGTAGATTTTTTCTTATACCGATTAGTCCTAGTTCTTTCATTTAACCATTATACCTTATCCAATTACACCGACACAAACAAAAAATGCCAACAAGCAACCATTATGCCCAGCTCAACCCTTAGGTCTGATGTTGGTCCTATTGGTTGTTTTCCCAATGTATGTTTATGTGACTAAGTTTGATTCTTAGTTGGCATGATTAGACTAGTAAACCCTATTTCGTCACCATTAAATTTTGGTGAGCTTTATTTGTGTGATGCATAATTTTTTTTTTCTATGCTCAAATTTGAGTTTTATTGCATATCTTTTTAATATTTAGAAGCATTAATAGTTCAAATCTATCATTTTTATAATTCATTTTTCTTAATTAAGTGGTTTATTGGATTATTTTATTGGAAAAATTTATTATTTTTTATTAGAGTAAAATAGGTTTCATAGGGACCAAAAACATAGTAAAAAAAAACCAATCACAAAGATGAACAAGATGCTAAGCTACAATGAGCTAGTAGAAAAATAACAAAATGAAATAGGGTCCAACTACCTAGAAACTACATGGTATTGTTTAACATTTGAAAAAACTTAGCATTTTATCTATAACATTCATATTAAGATTGAGGATAATTCCTCAATAATGCTAGAATTAACCAAGTTACCTTTGTCCTTGTTGTGGGTGCAAGCTAATGGTCCCAGAAGGGCCTCAATATCATTCTCCAAATTAGACACCTTTTCCTTATTTCCTTTACCATAGTTGGATATGGAGGAAGAGGAATGATTAGGTGAGGGGGATACATTGAGGGATTGATATTTTTCATTTAGTCACTAAAGTCCCTCTATGTTGTTTGTCATGGCTACCTTGTTAACTACAATAACCACTCTTAGGTTTTCATTGATCTGTTCAATCACCATCTCCCGGTTCTTGATTTTCTCCTCATGGTAAATTGCACGATTTTATTAATTCTTTTACTAGAATTTTTGCATTATCAATTGTATAAGGGGCATTGTGAGTTACAATATATTTCATTACCTTTCCCTTTTCGTATATGGGTTATCTATTTTTGTCCCAAATACAATATCTTGATGAGAAGAATCAATAGACTTGTGGCTTACTAAATTTGAATACTAAGAGTATTGGGCCCGAGTTGACTATCCTATTTCACGGGAGCTTCGATGCATCTTTACATACACAAGATTTTTCTTAACATTGTTGAGAATCCTTGGCTACATATTTCTCATGATGGAGGTGACTCTTCAACTTGAGTGACTATTGGGAATGATTTACCAACAATTGGGAAGTCTACAATAATTTTTGAGTAAGGGATCTTGATTTTCTCATCATGGTAAATAGCATTGCTTAATCAATTCTCTTACTCTAATATTTTACATTATCAGTTCTATAAGAGTTATAGTGAGTAAAAATATATTTCATTACCTTTTCCCTTTTTCTGTGTGGGTTTTTTTTTATCTTTGTCCCAAATATAATATATTTATGAGAAGAATTAATAGACTTATGTCTTAGAAAGTTTAAATACTAAGAGTATTGACTCTAAGTTGACTTTCATATTCCATGAAAGCTTGGATGAATCCCCTTTACCTATACAAAATTTTTCTTAACATTGTTGAGAATCCTTGCCTTCCTATTTCTCATGATGGAGGTGACTCTTCAACTCAAGTGACTATTGAACAATTGGGAATGATTTACCAACAAAAGAAGTCTCCGACAATTTTTAAGTAAAGAGCACTTGGGAGGAGAGGAAACCATTGATTGATGATTTAAGGAGTTTGATTCAAAATGATGAGCAAGGTATAAATGTGCTTTTTATTATTGATCTTATTGTGAATGACAATGTCATGACAATAAAAAATTAAGTTGAACTGCTTGGTTATTTAAATTCTACACATGCTAGTAATGGGGAGAATCCTATCAATAAATGCTTCTACATATCTCCTTAAACAAATTTTCCATTTGTTTCCCAACAATCCCATTTACCTACATATCATAATGTTCTACCAACCTATCATAATGCCACACCTTCATCACAATCAAACATTTATCATCAAATTCATCCATTCAAACCACTATAAATAGTTTGAATCAAAATATTTCATCTTTACAACATTTGGATTCCTTAGCAAATCATGGTCTCATCTTGCATGTTGTCAAGATGGTGTTAGAAAACAAATTTCCAAAAATGCATCATAGATATCTTGTGAATTATGTTATTTTTGTTATTTTGTTGGCATCCTTTTTACATGTGAGGAAAATAAAATAAATGATAGTTTAACTATGTAGAAAATTGGTATAAAGTATCTTGGAGAGTTGGAGGATGTAATCAATAATGTGGAGGAGAAAAAAGGGATCATTCTTCCAAGGGATTACTACATCATTGAAAAGTGTGGCTAGAAACCAAAGAGATATCCTTTAATATTTTCTACAGATCTCATGGCTAGGTTGTGTTAGGAAAAATCATTCTCTTGTCGAAGAGAATCATGAAATTGACACTAGAAGATGGTTTAGGATGCCTCCAAGAGTACATTAAAAAGGAGAATTTGAGAAACCTGGATGACACTACAATCTTGGTAATAGATTATGAAGGGTCATAGCTTTAGGAGGAAAAGGCTACAAATGAGGTCATTGTGGAAGAAAATAAAATCTCACACAACCCAAATTATCTATGGAAAGTAATGAAGGCAAGTGAAGGCAATTAATGAGCATAATGTTTCTGCTTAGTATTGTGTTGGGTGGAAGTATGCCCAATTTTGGTAATAATGGGTATCATAGCTCATAGTATAGTAGGTTTTTGAAAGTAGACTTATAGGGATGTATTCAAACATCAGTTTAATTATAAAAGTGCTGAGTAGTTACTGGTGGTAGCAAGTTTATCGGGAAAGGCTTACAAGTAAAAACCACTTTGTGAAACTTTGTAATGTTTATTTTTCTTGATATTAATGTAAGAGTGTGGTCCATTTATAATGCTTTACAGTAATTTAAAAATATATAATTAGGATTTGAGTGTCCTTTTTATTCCCTTTGGGCATCATTCATTTTATTCCTTGCTGCCCTTTTGGTCCTTTCCACTTATTTCTGATAAATATTTTAGATTTTGATCTCTTTAGAGTAGAATTTGGTAGATTATTCATTCATTTTTCACCTTTGCGTGAGTTATGAGCACTTTATCATTCAAATAAGGTTGTCTTAAGTGATATTTCTTGCTTGGATCTTAATTACTTTCCTCTATACATGGTTTCAGTAGACAAGTTTTGGCTTTTTGCATCACAACCCAAAGGACCCACCTTCTCAACAAAATTCAATACAAGAAATTTTAAAGCCATCTACAATTTGAAATGCTACTTGTTATAAGAAGTCATTTCACCAATAATAGGGAGGATATTCTTTAGGATGTGGAAAAACAATTCATATTATATGAGATGAGTTTCCTTTTCCTTTCAATTACCTTAGATATTTTTTAATCACATGAACTTCACTCCTTGCATGAGAAATTCATCAAAGAGGACATTATGTTTGTTTAAATTTCATAATAGTTTTTCAGAGATTTGGGCTTTTGGTAGGGGTTAGCCTAGTTAGGGCTTCTTCTAGTGTTATGTCTTTGTATGATGGGATGGTTTTCAGTTTGGACATAGAGTGCCCTGTAGGTTTCAAAAGTTTAATGTAATCTATTGAGGAGGAATTAGAGGACACTCTATTCTTGAAGTCAAAATACTTATATAGGCTTTGAAGACTCTATTGAAACACTCTGATCTGGCTCCTGTAAAGCCAGATTTGTACCAGTCAAATTTATCTCTTGTTTGAGATGAAGTGTTCAGTTAAGAGGAAAGTGATTTTGTGGTTAGTATTGAAGGGCGCAATGCTTTCCTATCCTTTGCCTCTATTGGAAGTTAAATGCTACTTTTCATATCTTTATTTTTTCAAAGTTTTTGCTTCTAGGATAGTCTACATTGGAGTGTTTCATCTCGTCAATCTCAAAAAGTGGGTGCCTTGTTTTGTTCATTCATGGGTTTTGGGCCCTATTTTTTTTCTAGTTTTGGTTCAAGGTTCTTGAAGATTGTAGATTTAAATTAGTCACAAAATATAAATTCAATTTAAGGCACAAATTTTATTTATTTATTTAATTCTACTACATCATCATTTATTTCTATATAGTGGTTATATTTTTATCTACATAAACAATACAAGGAGGCAATATCTTATAGAGGTTGTAGCCTCTAAAATCATAATATATTACTACATCACAAATAAATAAACTTTTAAAACATGGTAATTCCTACCTAAAAAACTTTACCAAAATCACTAGGAAATTACTTAGAAGCTCTCCCTAAAAACTCCCAGCTGCATAATTGAAATTACTAGTTCCATTTAGAGTTGCACACTTACATCACTATCGAACATACTTCCTCTTGATGCTGAGTGGACTAAACAATTGAATCTCTGCAACTCACTATGCGGAATTGCCATCATTATTGTACCAAATCTTATAAACCAACAAGGTACACGTTTTGTTCAATAATTTAAGGATATGTAAGGCTAGGTTCAATGATTTGGAGAAGCAAGTTGTTGGCCATGAGAATACCTTGAAGAAAATTCAAGAACACAACCAAAACATTCAGAGAGCGTCTATCAATAGCTTTAGTGTGATGATTAGAAAACTAGAATAGATGCACCAGAATAAGAACACAATTGATATAACTAAAGATAAGGTTATGACCCTTGAGGGGGGCCCTACTAGTTATGGTAAACGAACATGGGAAAGCACAAGGAAGATGGCCCAGCAAACCAAGGAGCTAGAGGATTTAAAGAGTGTTGTTGCCTCAATGGTCCAGCTGGAGCAAGAAGGTGCAGAGCTTATCAAAAATTCTTCTTAGGTCTGTTACTTTTGGTTGTCCCTTAGGTGTTTCTGTCCCAAACTTTAAACCTTTATAACTCATTTTATTCCTAATAATTTGTACAATGAATCTAACATTTTATTATACAAAACATTCAAGATAATGTAATTCATTCCTTCAATTTTTCTATCATTATATTTGGTCAACAACTAATTAAATGAAGATTAGAAAAGTTGATATGAAAAGGTATATATAATCCTAAACCAATCTTAACCACATGATTGATTAATTTAATTAAATAACATATAGATGAATCTAAATACCTTTACTCTTCTCACAAATATAACCAATTTCTAAATATAGCTATACTTAGCAATATTCATATATTTTTTCAAATATATTCTAAATAGACCAAATTTAATTCTTAATAATATACCATTATGGAACCTGGCTATATTTATCAATAAAATAACTATTTTTCCAGTAAGCTATTTTAAAAATCTACCTTTCCTAAATTATGGACTTTTAAAAATATTTATCTAATTAATTGACCAAGATCAATATACATAAATAAATGTTTTAACATTAATTCATTAATGAAATGATATATATATATATGTGTGTGTGTGTGTATAGATATGTATATATATTTATATATACGTATATGTGTATATGTATATATATATATATATATGTAAATATATAGATATATATACATATATATATGTATATGTATATCTATATATATACATATATATATGTATATGTATATCTATATATATACATATATATATGTATGTATGTACATATATATATACATACATACATATATATATGTATATATATAGATATATGTATATGTATATGTATATGTATATATACATATATATACATGTATATATACAAATATATATATGTATATATACATATATATATAGACACAAACACACATATATATATACACACACACACATATATATACATATACATATACATACATACATATATACATACATATACATACATACATACACATACATACACACACATATATATATACATATAAATATACATATACATACCTATATACATACATATACATATGTATACATACATATATGTATACACATATGTATGTATACATATGTATATGTATGTATATAGGTATGTATATGAATATGTATATGTATATATACATATAAATATATGTGTATATGTATATGTATATGTATATGTATATATAAATATATATGTATATTTATACATATACATATACATATATGTATATATATTGTATATATACATATATATACAGATGTATATATACAAAAATATACATATAGATAGACATATCTATATGTATATACACATATATATATATATATACATATACATATATATATACATATATACATACATGTATACATATATACATATATGTATAAATATACATATACATATATATATATATATATATATACATACATTGACATATATATACATATACCTATACATACATACATAGATATATGTATGTATGTATGTATGTATGTATGTATATGTAGATGTATGTATATATGTATGTATATGTATATATATGTATATATGTATATGTATATGAATGTAAGAGTAATATAACCTTTTCGGATTCATGAGTTCAAGAGCACAAATTCACTATTAATGTTTTTCTAACCATCCCATTTACCTATATACAATAATGCCACACCTTCATCACAATCAAACATTTATCAATCAAATTCATCCATTCAAACCAGAGGAGAAGAAAGGGATCATTCTTCCAGGGGATTACTACATCATTTAAAGGTGTGGCTAGCAACCAAAGAGATATCCTTTGATCTTGTCTAAAGATCTCATGGCTAGGTTGTGTTAGGAAAAATCTTTCCCTTGTTGAAGAGAATCTTGAATTTAAGACTAGAAGAAGGGTTAGGATGCCTCCAAGAGTACATTAAAAAAGAGAATTTGAGAAATGTGGATGATAGTACAAGATGGGTAATAGGTTATGAAGGGTCATAGCTTTAGGAGGAGGAGGCTACAAATGAGGTCACTGTGGAAGAAAATCAAAGCTCACACAGCCCAAATTATCGAGGGAAAGTGATGAAGGAAAATGAAGGCAATTGATGAGAAAAGTGTTTCTGCTTAGTATTGTGTTGGATGGAAGTATGCCCAATTTTGGTAATTATGGGTATCATAGCTCATAGAATAGTAGGTGTTTGAAAGTAGAATTATAGGGATGTAATTGAACATCATTTTAATTATAAAAGTGTTGAGTAGTTACTAGTGGTAGCAAGTTTATCGGGAAAGGCTTACAGGGAAAAACCATTTTGTGAAACTTTATAATGTTTATTTTTCCTGATATTAATGCAAGAGTGCAGTCCATTTATAATGCTTATAAATAATTTAAAAATGTAGAATTAGGATTTGAGTGTCCTATTTATTCCCTTTGGGCATCATTCATTTCATTCCCCGCTGCCCTTTTGGTCCTTTCCACTTATTTCTGACAAATATTTTAGTTTTTGATCTCTTTAGAGTAGAATTTGGTATATTGTTCCTTCATTTTTTGGCCTTTGTGCGACTTATAAGCACTTTATCATTCAAATGAGCGTGTCTTAAGTGATATTTCTTGCTTGGCTCTTAACTGATTTCCTCTATACGTGGTTTTAGTAGACAAGTTTTGGCTTTTTGCATCACAACTCGAAGGACCAACCTTCTCAACAAAATTCAATGCAGGAAATTTTAAAGCCATCTACAATTTGAAGTGCCACTTGTTATAAGAAGTCATTTCATCAGTTATAGGGTGGATATTCTTTAGGATTTGGAAAAACAATTCATAGTATATGAGATGGGTTTCCTTTTCCTTTCAATTAGCTTAGATATTTTGTAATCACATGAACTTCACTCTTTGCATGAGAAATTCATCAAAGAGGACATTATTTTTGTTTAAATTTTGTAATGATTTTTGGGAGATTTGGGCCTTCTGCAGGGGCTAGCCTGGTTGGCGGTATTTTTCCTGTTAAGCTAGTTAGGGCTTCTTCCAATGTTAAGTGTTTGTATGATGGGATGGTTTTTAGTAGAGGACACTCTATTCTTGAAGTCAAAAGACTTATATAGGCTTTGAAGACTCTATTGAACCAGTCAAATTTATCTCTTTTTTGAGATGAAGTGTTCAGTTAAGAGGAAAGTGATTTGGCATTAGTATTGAAGGAAGAAACACTTTCCTATCCTTTGCCTCTGTTGGAAGTTAAATTCTACTTTTCATATCTTTGTTTTTTCAAAATTTTTGCTTCTAGGGTAGTCTACGTTGGTGTGTTTCAGCTCGTTAGTCTCAAAAAGTGGGTGCCTTGTTTTGTTTATTCATGGGTTGTGGGCCTTGTTTTTTTTTCTTGGTTTTGGTTCAAGGTGCTTGAAGATTGTAGATTTAAATCAGTCACAAAATATAAATTCAATTTAAGGCATAAATTTTATTTATTTATTTAATATCTACTACATCATCATTTATTTCTATATAGAGGTTATATTTTAATCTACATAAACAATACAAGGAGGGAGTATTTTATAGAAGTTGTAGTCTCTAAAATCATAATAGATTACTACATCACAAATAAAGAAACTTTGAAACATGGTAATTCCTACCTCAAAAACTTTACCAAAATTAGTAGAAAATTACTTAGAAGCTCTCCCTAAAAACTCCCAACTACATAATTTATCCTGGCCATGATCAAGTTACCCACCCGGCCATTCTCTTTTTCTCCTGGCCAGCACTACATTTGACCAAGAAACCTAAACTCGACACTAATTTCATTTAGAGTTGCACACTTATTGTACCAAATCTTATAGACCAACAAGTTACAGATTATGTAGAAGTGCTTACTTCCTGTAGAAGTTCTTATCTCTCTCCTCCATGAGATATGGCAAGGGTTTTGCCTCCTTTCTTTAACAAAGAAAAAAATAATGACACTTCATATGCACACAATTGTTCTTGTTAGCTGTCATTACACACTATGCCAGTGTTAAACAAAACTAGGCTTCAATCTCAACTTAACAACCATTCAACCATTTCTTTGTCAGCTGCTATTAATTTTATGAAAGGGTCTCATCTCATGTTGTATTTTTTCAATACTGTCTATCATCTACCTCATACATAGACTTCTACCATATGCAGACCACATTTCAGTGGTATGGTTCCTAACCATGTCGTATGCATCCCTTTCCTCGAAACTCTTTACATTTTTCTATTCTCATCCTTTGCACTTCCAATAATTCTATTCAATGTAGTTATTAAACTATTCACACACTTCTTTTGAACTATTTTGTTATCGCAACTATTCTACCAACATTTGACAAAGATTGCACCTTCACCACACCTCCTGAATTAGATACACATATTACTTATTCCTTAGTGTTTGAGAATCAAAGTCATTGTTTTACTTAATAAATATATTATTAGACACTGCTATTACAATAAACCAACACAAAGATACCAAAATTCAATAATACATGAAAAAAGACTTTAAGAAAATATATATTTGGTGCAGGAGCACCTAGTTGAGTCAAACTCCCATTTTTGGGGGTTTTTCATGCTTTTATGTTTGTAAAGTCTTGTGTTAGGTTTTTTTTGTTATTTTAGGTTGTTTTGGATCATGTTTAGTGGTTTTGATCTCCTTTTGGGCTTAAGAGATCAAATCTTCCATTTCAGGCCTTAAGTTGACATTTTTTGGCAAAAATGTGAAAAATTGCCAGAAAGGTCTCCTAATGGTTTCAAGAGAAATGAAACATGCTTTTTTAGTGTTTCTAACCATGTCTAAGTTGTTTAGGCAAATTGATAAGGCTAGGTTGTCAAAAATGCCTTCGTGAGCAAGAAAAGTTGTCATTTTGGCTTAAGAAAGTTGTCCAAAAAGTCATTTTCTTGAAAAATGTAATTATTGAAGCCTCTTGTCCATACAAGGGCATGGAAACCAACTGGAGAAACTATATAAGGCCTCCCTTTTCCTTTGAAAGGGTTGGTGATTGCATTTGCAAGAGTAACTCAATAGAAAACAAGTTTTTTTGGCTTTTATGACCCTTTTTTGTTCCTTTTGAAGGGCAATGCATACTATAGCAATTGTATCAAAACTGTACCTTTTGGAAAGTGTTTATATTGGTCATTCAATTATTTCAAAGTTATTGTTGAACTATTTTACTTTGGAAATTGGTTTGTGTAAAATAATTTCATAACTGGGAATCTCCTACCCTGCCAAGGGTTTGGAGTTGTAAAATGTGTCAACTTGGTTGATCCAGGTCTGGGATCCCTCCAATGGATTCTTCCAAGTTTATCTTTGTATATATAATGTAAATTCCTTTCTTTTTGTGCCAAGAAAATGGTTTGAAGATGCATTTGAGTGTGAACTAGGCAAGTTGGGGCAACTAGGCTAGTTCATGGTGCAAACTCAAGATTGTCATCCAAAAGCAATTTGGAATGAACTAATCAATGAGGCAGTAGCATGGAAGTGTAGTCTAGAGTGTTGATCACCATTTTGGCTTGTTAGATTAACCTTATTTTTGTCAAACATTCCTATTTTGTAAACCAACAGTATGCTCATTGTTTTGTGAATAGCAATTTGTAAAATGCTCATTAGGATGCTTCTAAAAGCATTATCCATGCCTTGTAACTTGAAAAAAATGTAATAGGTGGAGTGTATATGTTTAAGACCTCATTGAAGTACATTCCCATTCTCCAAACTCTTCATTCTTGTAGGTTCCAAAGAGGAAAAGTTGCTGATTGGTAGAAGACAGTAAAAAGAATAGTGGCAGAGGCAATTCACTGTTTTCCTTCTTCTGTGCCAAGTGTTTCAAAAAAATGGCAAGTGGTAGTGACTTGGATAGGGTAATCCAAGGTGTGGTAGATTCTCTCAGACAATTTTAGGCCTTGGTTCATGTAGGGGAATACAAATCAAACAATGCAAGCCCAAACCCTCCTTTTGGGCCTTAAAAGGTGGAGAGTCATCAAACACACCCCATGGAACTCAAAACTTGAAAAATACTTAAGCTCATACCTCCTAAACAACATTCAAAATAATTTTCATGTTTTAAATGCCCATCGTTGGGCTAGGCAAGGAAAAAGGAGCCAATTAGGCCTCCACGGGCTAGTAGCCATGCTGCATAACACACAAAATTGGTAGTTTTTGTAAAATTGCATGAAACCGGTTGGAAAATGAAACTTGGGCTTATAAAACATAATGAAAAAATTCCAAGCAATCCACCAAGTGTAATTTGGGACTCCAAGACAGTGTGCAGCCTCATTTGGGGTAGTTGAGCCTTTTTAGTGATTTTGAGCAAGTTAAGGGTCATAGTCCTCAAACAAGGTTATGAGCATCCAAATCGGTAAAAGACCTTACTGCCCCTGCATTTCCATGTGGAAGACCCCTAGTACACATTGAAACTAAAGGTTGAAGGCCCCAAGATCCAAGCATGAGCAAGTGTAGTTGGAAGGGTTAAGCATTTTGACTAGTTTTGTGCTTGGGAAAGAGTCATCACCAGTAAGGGAATTTGCTAGGTAAGAGAACCATGGAGTATTTGGCATCATGACAATCAGAAAGATTGAGTAAACATATTTAATAGAATCTATAAGTCTTTGGAGACAAATTGATCCTTTTTGAACAAATTTCCTTGTGAGCACTTCCCTATCAAGCTCCCTATCATAGTGGTATCAGAGCAAATGAAAGATTTAGGAGAAAGACACATTAGGAAATCATGGTGACCAATATAGAATTGGCTAAGAAGGTAGGGGACCAAGAAGAGGAAAATAAGGCACTTAGAGAAAGACTAGATCAACTAGCAATGAAACTAGCTGAAGTAGCAGTCAAAACTGAAGAAGTCCAGGATAAGGTTGGAGATCAAGGTAAAATAATGGCAATGGAGGATGAAGTCCCCTTGCCCGACCCTGTCATTGAGAAAGAACCATTCTTGAAAGCCTTGAGAGCTATGAGTGGTAAGACCTTAGAAGGAGTGGCTCTTTTCAGTGGGAAGATGCATCCAGATGCTCTAATAGAGTGCATTGAAGGGTTAGAAAACCATTTTGAGTGTGATGGAGTGACTGAAGCACAAAAGGTCAAGGTGGCAAAATCAAGGCTGATAGGGGAAGCCTTAACATGGTGGAAATTTATCTAAGAGGAAAGGGTGAGAGTAGGAAAGAAACCACTAGCCATCTGGAAGGCAATGGTAGCCAAAACTAAAGAGACCTACCTTCCTAAAGACTATGAGATACAACTTCACAAGAAAAGATATAACTTGAGACAAAAAGACCTAGATATTAGTAGCTACACTAAAGAGTTTTAGAAACTGTGCATGAGATCCAGAGTAGTGGAGGATGAAAGTATCAAAGTGGCAAGATACTTGAATGGGTTGAGGTGGAACATCTAGGAAGAGATGAGCTTGTTGTGCCCACAAACCGTACACAAGTGCTATCAATTGGCACTTAAGGTGAAAGAGAAAGGGAGAAGAAAGCAAGAACAAAACAATAGAGGAAGAGGTAGGGGAAGAGATGGTAGAGGCCATAGAGGGATTTTTGGGGGAAGAAACATAGATCAATGGTCCCAGGGGGAATCTAAGCTTATTGAGAAAAGTGGGGATTCTTAGAGCAAACCCAACTATAGGGGTAGGGGATCAAGCAACCCAAGTAGGGGTAGATCTAATGGGCCAAGGAGAGGGTCCTACTTCTCAACCATGAAATGCTACAACTACCAAAAGTTAGGCCACCCTACCTATAGATTCCTAGAGAAGCCTAGTTCATCCTATGGAGGTGAAAAGAGAGTAAACTATGTTCAAGAAGATGGAGGTAATACAAGAACATCAGCATTGAATCACCTAGCTTCAGACGATGGTGAGAGTTTGATGATCAAGAGAGTGTTAATGAAGAGGCCACATAGTACAGAGGCCTCACAAAGAAAAGCATTGTTCAAGATTAAGTGTAAAATCATGGGAAAGGTGTGTAAGGTGATCATAGATTCAAGATCAACAGATTACATCATAGCAAAAGAAGCAGTAAGCAAATTGAAACTACCTAGGATAAAGCACAAGGAGCCATACAAAGTCACCTAGTTGAATAAGGGACAACATGTGTTGGTAAATGAGAAAGATTGGGTAGATTTCCACATTGGGGGATATATAGATAGGATCCTATGTGACATCCTTCCTATGGATGCTTGCCACCTGTTGTTGGGTAGACCATGGTAGTTTGACCGAAAAGCACTGCATGATGGAGAAAGAAACTCCTATTCTTTTGAGAAAGATGGAGTAAGCTATCAGATTCAATCCCTCATTGAAGAAGGAGAGAGCCACAATAAGGTGCCTAACATTTTGTTAGTGAATGAGAAAGAGTTCATAAAAACTCTAGAAGAAGCTGAAGGAGTAGGATTTGCACTCATAGTGAAGCCTAAGGAAGAAAAGGTAGAAAAGAAATTTGTGATACGATATGAAGTGCAGAAAATCCTTGATAGCTTCAAACAAATAATCAGTGATGGTACACCTACAGCCTTACCACCTCCTAGAGTCATTAGCCATCAAATTGACTACAATCTTGGGGCATCTTTGCGTAATAAGGCATCCTACAAGATGACCCCTGACCAAAGAAAAGAGGTAGCAAGACAAATACAAGAACTCTTAGACCAAGGGCTGATTAGGAAAAGCATTAGTCCTTCTACAGTACCTACAATGTGGGCACCTAAGAAGGGTGAAATGTGGAGACTTTGTACAGATTCTAGAGCCATAAACAAAATCACCATCAGATACAAATTTCCCATACCCAAGATAGAGGATTTGATGGATTGTTTGGGGGGTACATAGTATTTTAGCAAGATTGATTTGAAGAGTGGCTACCATCAGATAAGGATCAAAGAGGGGGATGAGTGGAAGACAGCTTTCAAAATGAATGAGGGTCTCTATGAATGGCTAGTCATACCTTTTGGACTCTCTAATGCTCCCAGCACATTCATGAGGCTCATGAATGAAGTTTTACATGATTTCATTGGCAAATTTGTTGTAGTGTACTTAGATGATATTCTTATTTTCAGCAAGACTAAGGAAGATCACTTATAGCATTTAGCTAATGTTTTGAAATAGTTATCTGATGAACAGCTAACCATTAATCTTGAGAAATGTGATTTTATGAAGCAAAAATTGGTCTATCTTGGTTTTGTTGTATCACGAGGCAATCTGATAATGGATCACTCAAAAATTGCAACAATAACCAGTTGGCCAACTGCTAAGATAGCCAGTGATGTCAGAAGCTTCCATGGTTTGGCTCAGTTTTACAGGAAATTCATAAGGGGATTCAGTGAGATTTGTGCTCCAATGTTGGACACCATTAAAGGGGGTGTCAAGGTAAAGTATCAATGGACAAGTGCAGCAAATAAGGGGTTTTAATTTCTAAAAACTAAAGTAGCTACTCAGCCAGTGCTCATTTTGTGTAGTTTTGATAAGCTTTTTACTATTGAATGTGATGCTAGTAATATTGCAATAGGAGCTATTTTAAGTCAAGAAAATAGACCAGTTGCATTCTTTAGTGAAAAGTTAAATGATGCAAAGAAAAAGTACTCATCCTATGATTTAGAACTTTATGCATTAGTACAAGAACTTAGGAAATGGAGACACTATCTTCTTCTTGAGGAGTTTGTTGTATACACAGATAATCAGGCACTCAGTTTCTTGAACTCATAGGATAAACTGAATCATAGGCATGTTAAATGGGTAGAATATTCATAAGCTTACACTTTTAATCTTAAGCATAAGAAGGGTCAGTTGAATAAAGTAGCAGATACTTTGAGTAGAAGATTGTTAACTATTCATGAGATTCAAGTTCAGAGCATTGGTATTGATAGTTTTAGGGACATGTATCCTACTGATAATGATTTTGCTGAAGCTTATAAAGTTTGTATAGACTTTGAGAATAACTTCCATGGTGCATATGTTGATTTCACTTTATAGGATGGTTTGTTATTCAGGGGTGGACAGTTGTGTGTTCCACAAGGTTCTATGAGAGATAACCTCATTCAAGAGAAGCACAATGGGTGCTTAAGTGGACATTTCGATCTCAAGAAGACCTTAGAGCCGGTTCAAAGGTTCTATTATTGGTCTAAGATGCAGAGAGACATCAGGAGGTATGTTGAACAGTGCTTGGTATGCCAAAAAGAAAAAGGTAACTCCTCTAATGCTGGTTTATATCAGCCTCTTCCCATTCCACATAGGCCTTGGGATTGCATTAGCATGGATTTTGTAGTAGGACTACCTAGAACTCAAGCAGGATTTGATAGCATCTTTGTAGTAGTTGATAGATTCAGTAAGATGGCTCACTTTATTCCTTTCAAAACAACACATGATGCAAGTCATATTGCCTATTTGTTTTTCAAAGAAGTTGTTAGAATTCATGGTTTGCCTACTAGCATTATTTCAGATAGGGATGTTAAGTTTCTTGGTCATTTCTGGAAAACATTGTTGAAGAGATTGGGTACTAATCTCTCTTTTGGTTCAGCTTATCATCCACAAACTGATGGCCAAACCGAAGTTGTGAACAAGTCTCTTGGAAACATGCTTAGGTGTTTGACAAAGGAATATGAGAAAAGTTTGGATCAACTCATTCATCAAGTAGAATATGCCTATAATGACAATGTTAATTGCCCTACAGGTAAAAGTCCATTTGAAGTTGTTTATGGTATGCATCCAAGGGGTATAATGGAGTTGAGGGATATCACTAACTTGCAACATAAGAGTTGGATAGCAAATGACATGGTTCATTCCATGAAGGAGGTTCATGAGCAAGTGAGACAAGCTCTCCAAGACACCTCTCAAAAAGTCAAGGCAAGAGTGGATGCTACAAAAAGAGATGTTTAGTTTGCCATAGGTGATTATGTAATGGTTCATTTGAATAAGGAAAGGATACAAATGGGAGTTCCAAGCAAGCTTCAGATGAGGAGGATAGGCCCTTGCAAGATCTTGGCTAAGTATGGGTCTAATGCTTATAAAGTTGATTTGCCTACTAATGTTTCTTTGTCCCCCATTTTTAATGTTGTAGATCTGATTGCTTTCAAAGGACAGCCACTTGAGGAGATTCAAAGAGTTTCAGATGTCTCTCAATCCCTTTCTGATCTATCTCTCCATTCTCTTTCTTTTCCCCATGCTGAATAGGTTCTAGACTCCAGAGTTCTCAAAAAGACAAGGAATCATACCTACATGGAGCATCTCATCAAGTGGAAGGATCAGCCTATCTCAAAGGCCACTTGGATACATGAAGCTGACTTTTAGAAAGTTGGCATTCCTTTTTCTTTGTTGCCTCAAGGAGTCAGATGACTTCTTTGTTTTTGGGGGATTATGGTGCAGGAGCACCTAGTTGAGTCAAACTCCCATTTTATTGGGTTTTTCATGCTTTTATGTTTGTAAAATATTGTGTTAGGTTTTTTTTGTTTTCTTAGGTTGTTTTGGATCATGTTTAGTGGTTTTGATCTCCTTTTAGGCTTAAGAGATCAAATCTTGCATTTCAGGCCTTAAGTTGACAATTTTTGGCAAAAATGTGAAAAATTGCCAAAAAGGTCTCCTAATGGTTTCAAGAACATTGAAACATGTTTTTTTAGTGTTTATAAGCATGTCTAAGTTGTTTAGGCAAGTTGATAAGACATAAGAAAGTTGTCAAAAATGTCATTTTCTTGAAAAATGTAATTATTGAAGCCTCTTGTCCATACAAGGGAGTGGAAACCAACTAGAGAAACTACATAAGTCCTCCCTTTTCCTTGGAAAGGGTTGGTGATTGGATTTGCAAGAGTAACTCAATAGAAAACAAGTTTTTTTGGCTTTTATGACTATTTTTTTGTTCCTTTTGAAGGGCAGTCCATACTGTAGCAATTGTATCCATACTGTACCTTTTGAAAAGTGTTTATATTGGTCATTCAATGCTTTCCAAGTGATTATTGTACTATTTTACTTTGGAAATTTGTTTGTGTAAAATTATTTCATAACTAGGAATCTGCTGCCCTGCCAAGGGTTTGGAGTTGTCAAATGTGTTAACTTGGTTGATCCAGGTCTGGGATCCCTCCAATGGATTCTTCCAAGTTGATCTTTGTATATATAATGTACATTCCTTTCTTTTTGTGCTAGGAAAATGGTTTGAAGATGCATTTGAGTGTGAACTAGGCAAGTTGGAGCAACTAGGCAAGTTGGAGCAACTAGGCTAGTTCATGGTGCAAACTCAAGATTGTCATCCAAAAGCAATTTGGAATGAACTAATCAATGAGGAAGTAGCATAGAAGTGTGGGGTAGAGTGTTGATCACCATTTTGGCTTGTTATATTAACCTTATTTTTTTCAAACATTCCTATTTTGTAAACAAACAGTATGCTCACTGTTTTGTGAATGGCAATTTGTAAAATGCTCATTGGGATGCTTCTAAAAGAATTATCCATGCCTTGTAACTTGAAGGAAATGTAATAGGTGGAGTATATATGTTTAAGACCTCATTGAGGTACCCTCCCATTCTCCAAACTCTTCATTCTTGTAGGTTCCAAACATGAAAAGTTGTTGATTGGTAAAAGATAGTAAAAAGAACAGTGGCAGAAGCAAATCACTATTTTCCTTCTTCTGTGCCGAGTGTTTGGAAAAATGGAAAGTGGTAGTGACTTGGATAGGGTACTCCAAGATGTGGCAGACCCTCTCAGATAGTTTTAGGCCTTGGTTCATGTAGGGCAATACAAATCAAATAATGCAAGCCCAAACCCTTCTTTTGGGCCTTAAAAGGTGCACAGTCATCAAACACACCCCATGGAACTCAAAACCTGAAAAATCCTTAAGCTCGTATCTCCTAAACAACATTCAAAACAAGTTTCATGGTGTAAATGCCCATCATTGGGCTAGGCAAGGAAAAAGGAGCCAATTAGGCCTCCACGGGCTAGTAGCCCTGTTGCATAACACACAAAATTGGCAGTTATTGTAAAATTGCATGAACCGGTTGGAAAATGAAACTTGGGCTTATAAAAAATAATGAAAACATTCCAAGAAATCCAGAAAGTGTAATTTGGGACTCCAAGACAGTGTGCAGCCTCATTTGGGGTAGTTGAGCCTTGTTAGTGATTTTGAGCAAGTTAAGGGTCATAGTCCTCAAACAAGGTTATGAGCATCCAAAGGTGTACAAGACCTTACTACCTCTACATTTCCATGTGGAAGACTCCTAGTAAACATTTAAATTGAAGGTTGAAGGCCCCAAGAGCCAAGCATGAGCAAGTGTAGTTGGAAGGGTTAAGCATTTTGAGTAGTTTTGTGCTTGGGAAAGAGTCATCACCAGTAAGGGAGTTTGCTAGGCTAGAAAACCATGGAGTATTTGGCATCATGACAATAAGGCAGATTGAGTAAACATATTTAATAGAATCTATAAGTCTTTGGAGACAAATTGATCCTTTTTGAACAAATTTCCTTGTGAGCACTTCCCTATCAAGCTCCCTATCAATATTTTATTTATAAGCTGAAATCCACTTTATGCTTTGCAAAAAAATTTGAATCGTTGGATCTTAGATGAAGATGGATCCAATGCCTTTGTGCTTTTTAGAAAAATACAAAAGCTTTACGCTTCCCTTTTCTTTCATTATCTTACACTTATCATAACTACTACAAATGGATGCCTCTAAAATAGTTTATTTCATTTCTTCTATTATCGCTTTTCCATACTCATTGGAGGAGGCGGTGGAAAATGATGGTGATGATGATCTTTCTTCACTGTAGCTTCATTCATCTAACTTCCTATATGGTAGTAAAAATTTCATATGTCAAAAAAAGGAATTAGCAAGGAGAACGACTACAACAACCAGAAGTAGTATTTCACTGTTCTTTCCCAAGGATGATCATCATCATCATCTTCCACTGCTTGCTCCAAGGAATATGGAAAAGCTATCACTGAAGTAGCAAATGAAACTATTTCAAAGGTATCCCTTTGTAGCAGCTATGGTAGAGTGTGGGAAAGATAATGAAAAGAACAAATGCAATCGATCCATCCTCATCTAGGATCCATCGAACCAATTTTTTTTTAAAGCATAAAGTGAATTTTAGGTTATAAATGTAACATCTTAATGGAAAGATTATTTTATCAAGTCTCTTTCCATTTATTATTGAATTTTAACATGTTTTTGTTGCTTTATGGTAATAACTTTGTCCAATAATAAAAATATTCAGAGTGAAGTTATTTTTTATGTAAAGAGATGATTCAGATTCTGAAACACTAAGGAATAAGTAATATGAGTATCTAATGCAGGAGTTGTGGCAAAGGTGTAGTCTTTGTCAAATGTTGTTAGCAAAATGAACTAGCAAAATTGCATAAAATGTTCTGCATTTGAAATTGTTTATTCATAGAAATACAATCTATAGATCACACTACCAAAAAAGGAGAGCAATTAGGTGGTGGTTAGATAACTTGTTGAATTTATTGAATTTATTGAAGTTCTGAGTGCAGTAATTCTATAAAACAAGGACTAATTTTTCATATATGCTTGGAAAAAAAAACTTTTCTTATTAGAAATCAACTAATTCTATGAAATAAGGACGGGGGCAATGGAAGTAAAAGATCATAAAAAGAAGTGTTTTTGACTATGGATTTTATATTCATATCTAAATATCTTTTAAATATGAATAATAAACATTTCGTATTTAATGATCACATTTTTAAAGAAAAAAAAACAACAAAACCAATACCGATATGATCATCTTCCAGAGAATTGATGGATCATTAGAATTTCAAGAATACCAAATAGGATACATATATCTTCTAAGCAGGAGGCAAATTAGTCTGACTTAGACTTTCAATAATAATAAAGTGAGTCTCTTTACAGTAAAAGCCAAGATTGATATTGAAAAAGAATACAAGCAGTTAAACTTATATCACATCCCATACCTTGCCACCGATTGTCTCTTGAAGAGTTGGAAATAATATCAATATTCAAATAGATAATCAAAATCTCTTGGTGTAGTAAGAAAACCATGTACATCTTGTGTGGACAAAGGGCAGTCATATGAAGTAATAGAGGAAGAAATTTGTGAAAGAGAAATTTCAAGTACCTTGACAATCTTTTGCAAAGAATATTATATATATTACATATATATTTCCCAACGAAATTACTAAGGATGTTTGGACAATCTTTTTAAAAGAATATTATATATATTACACTGATTATTTATTTCCCAAGGAAGTCTCTTCTTTAAGATTCATTAAAAATCTCCAATCCTAGAATAAATCTAAGTCAATTCATGCTTAATTATATGTTATTTTTTTGATTAGAAATGGCCCTTATCAGTGACCCAGACTTAGTAGACTTGTATTGAGTTCTCTTGAGTCTAAACTTCCCTTACAATAAAGATTCTAAAAAGACTCTAATAAACAATTTCAAATGCAGAGAGCAACATTTTATGCAATTTTTTTAATTCATTTTGTTTAGTTTTTGTTAGAACAAACAATTCTAACAACATTTGACAAAGACTACACCTTCAGGCAGCTCTTATATTAGATACACATATTACTCATCTCTCATTAAGAATCAAAATCATCTGTTTTCATTAAAAAATAACTTCACCTTAAATATTTATATTATTGGACACAGCTATTATCATAAAGCAACACAAACATGCCAAAATTCAATAATATATGGAAAAAAATTCAGAAAATAATATTTCCTTTACGATATTACATTTGTAAGTTGAAATCTACTTTATGGTTTGGAAAGAAATTGGTTTGTTGAATCTTAGATGAAGATATTTTCGATGCTTTTGTGCTTTTCAGAATCTTAGATGAAGATACAAAACCTTTATACTTCCCTTTTCTTTCATTATCTTTCCCGCACTCTTTCATAGCTCCTACAAAGGGATCCATCTAAAATAGTTTCTTCTGCTTCTTTTGTGATAGATTTTCCATGTTCATTGGAGGAGGCGGGGGTAAACGATGATGATGATCATCTTCTGAAAAGCTGCGTGAAATACGACCTCTGGTTATTGTAGTCGTTCTCCTTGCTAGTTTCATTTTTTTTTAAATTTGATTTTGGTAGTATTAATCCTTTTTGAGATGGAGGACAAGATGGCCACAACTGCCAAGACGATGAAGAACTGATAATACTACATAGCAAATTAGATGGCCACAACTACCAAGACGATGAAGAATGCAAATAGCTCATTATTTTTCAACTTGTGCATTCCCCATAGCGTGTGATAGGAGTTCCCTTTCTTCCAGTATTATCATTAGTGCTTCCTTCATTCATCGTCTTGAGAGTTGTAACAATTTCAAGTATTAAAAAAAATGGAATTAACAAGGAGAAAGACAACAACAACCGAGAAATAGTATTTCACAGAGCTTTCCCAAGGATGATAATGATCATCATCATCATTCCCAAGGATGATAATGATGATCATCATCATCATTTTCTATGGGCCTCCTCCAATGATATGGAAAAACTATCACAAAAGAAGAAAAAGACACTATTTCAGATGGATCCCTTTGTAATGGCTATGGTAGAGTGAAGGAAAGATAACGAAAGAAAAGGCAAATTCTGAAAAGAATATCTTACATGGAAGATTATTTTCTGAAGTCTCTTTTCATGTATTATTGAATTTTGGCATGTTTGTGTTGCTTTATGGTAATAGGTGTCCTCAATAATAAAAAATATTCAAGGTGAAGTTATTTTTTTATGTAAAAAGATGACTTTGATTCTACACAGCAAGGAATGAGTAATACAAGAGTTGTGGTTATCAAATGCTGTGAAACTATTCAAAGGAAGTAAAAATGGTTGAAACATGTACTCTAACAAAAACCCTAAATAGTTTAAGCAAAATAAAATGTTCTACGCGAAATGTCTGAAATTGTTTATTAGAACATTTTTTACAAACTTTATTATAAAAGAAGATTAGACTCGAGATAACTCAACCAAAAGTTTACTAAATCTCCACCACTGACAAGGGCCATTTCTAATAATGAAGCATGAATTGACTTAGATCTTTTCAAGGGCTCCAGATTTTCAAAAATCAGTGTAATATGTATGATAATCTCTTGAAAAATTTGTCCAAACATTCTTTGTATTATGACTGCTTGAAACACCATGATTTTCTCTCTCAAATTAGACACTGTTAAAATAAAAAGAAAAATAATTAAAGTTTTTTAATAATATATAAAAGAAAAATTTAAATATCAGTCCATCAATTAGAGGATACTATTAATATTTATAGTAAAATTATGTAATTAATTCACTTTTGTATTCTATCATTTATTAAGGTTTAAATCATTTGAGGCATGATATAAGGTTTGAAGTGGGTATGGGACAATTTTGACAAAATAGATAGCTCTCACATTTCCTTTCTTACCCAATGGACTTGTGCTCTCATAAAGAATAATAATAACAATTCATAAAAACTATAATACTCTATATAATTTATATTATATTCTCCTCTCCTCATAATTGAACCATAGGAAGACCTATGCTGATCAAGAGTGAATTGTAATATACATTAAAATCAATTTTGAATTAACTTTTCAATATGTTTTTGAATCTTTACACAGAAAATAATTTCTAAAGGTAATCTTAAAATCTAGCCCTAAAATCATTATTTATTTATAGTTGATCGATAGTAACTGAGTAGCTATTAAAACTAGCCATTGATCAACTGAAACAATAAAATAAAACTAAACCAGATCCAACATTAACAAAATAAATTTTGATGGCATAAATATAATCCACAGCTTGTAAATCTTTGATGGGGATGCCCATGTCCACTTGTTCATTTCTCATCCTCAACAATCCACTAAGTAAAATCCTCCTGCAAATCATCCTGACAGTGGGGATGCCCATGTCCCATTTTTAATCTGCAGGTAAAGAAAATCTTAGTGTAAGATACATCAAAAAAATAAGAAATCAAATCAATCTGACTTTTCGGAGGAAATCTATTTACCTGCCGAATTTTGGGACAATGGGAGAAACAGTAACTAAGCTGAAGAATGATGGCGGAGGAAAAGGTTCTAACTTAACAGGAGGAAATGGAAAAGGGGCGTCAGTAAAGTGAAACCCTAAACCAATATCCATTGAATTCTCACCCTCTTCAGCACAAACCACATTATACTATATTGCAGGAGCTGAATGAGGATACAGTAGATGAGAAATTTATAGGGGACAGCTGATTCCTATCACGCGCTTTTAAAGTTGTTGGAAATTAAAATGGACGGAAAAGGATTTTTTTATAGTTAATGATTTTTGACGATCTGTTTTTGGATCTATAAATGGTTTCTAATAAAGGAGTTGTGAGAGGTATCTATCTATGTTACAAATGAAGGGTATATACCACCTCTTTTATATTGGAAATCCATAAGATTGACTATTTTGAGTGTGAAGAAAACCATGATAAATAATGATAAATAAGAGAAATAACAAGAAATACTTCAAAATCCATTTCTTATTCATAGATCCATCAAAAAAGCTAATCTTAATATAACAAAGAGAACATGGTTTCCAACAAAGATTATATATAACAAGAGAATATGGTTTGGAACAACAATTATGTATGTATGCTATCAATAAAGCCCATTTGAGAAATAATTCCAATAATAGCAATTTGATATTGCACTTGACTTATGTTTAAGAGAAAAAAATATCATTAGAACTTCAAAAATCTATAACTTACTTTTATAAAACATATTTGTTGAACACACATTATCTTGTACTTGGGACCTATATATATTTACAAAAAAAGTAATCAATTTAAATTTTAGGTAAAATTTTTTTTAAAAAATTCTCTTATTTTATTTATAAAGTCATATTACTCATTACAATTAATATCTTTTATTCAAATATTTTGAATTTTTTTAATATTTATAGTTATATTCTAGATATAAATAGTTAAAATAATAAACAAATTCATCAAAAAATTAAACATACTATTTTAATAGTCATCATTTAGGATTCTGTGCTTTAAACTACTTTTTAAGTATCTATATAGGTAATTTTGGTACTCATATTATATTGTTTGAACATATGTTATGTTTTCAAACTATCTTTCCTCTCTTTTATACATATGGCAAATTTTCAAACTAGTTTATTTTTTTGTCAAAGCATTATAGATGCCTCTTCAAATTTTATGGCAAGCCTGGCAAAAACTTAACACCTTAAAAATTGTGGGTCTTTTATACTTATGAGAAGTTTTTAAATTAGATTTTCTATATTTATTAAATACTATGTAAAAGACACCAGACATATCATTCTCACGGTGCATCTTCAACTTTGATCACAATACTCTAAACACAAAACACCTTGAAAATAATAGATGTTTATTCATAATTTTATATAGAATCATGCATACACATATACATATAATATATACATACATACATACACAAAATTCATTTAAGAGGTACAAGTTTCATTTGCAAATATTGTTATGTTTTTTTAAAACTATTTAATTTTTTGAAAATAATAGAATATGTGTGTGTGTTGGGGAAATTTTAATATTTTATCTTTATTTCATTATTCAATATATATATATTATAATTTTGTTTATATTTATTTGTTATGCATTATTTTTATTTATAGAGAAATTTTTAAGATCTATTTTTAACTAGTATATTATTTGTATAAATTTTCAAATAATGATAGTTCATCAAATAAATTCATTTTAATTATAACTAATCATAAGAATTATTATTTTATTTTTTTCGATAATCATAAGAATTATTATTCATTAGCTTAAATCATCATGGTGGAAGGATCGACATTGGCATCCCGACACCACCATTTCTAATTATAAGCCACGTTGAGGTTATTGATGGCTCTCTTCACACCTTCCCCAAATGCTTCCTCTTAATTTCAGCTCCTTCTATTTTGCAATAATATTTACATAACATTTTGTTGATTATCATTGAGCCTAAAATTTCCCATTTCACCTAGGGTATACTTTTCCAAGGCTTCCCTGCAAGCACCCACATTAAACATATGGGGATTTTTGACCTAGGAAATAAGAAGTAAATGTAGTAAGATAATTTGATCACATGACAACTACAACTTTGAAAAAAAATCCTAGGTCCCATGTGTACTCTAAGTAAACTCAAGTAACACATCTGAGATTAGGATCTAGGGGATGGACATAGCTCAAAATATCCTTTCACACAGAAAAACCCACTTAACTCCAACCTAGGGAGAATGTACAAACTTGCAAAGAATGTAAGATTTACCTTGACTAGGTGGCCATGCTTGATAGCCATGTACAAATCCAATGTAACACAATCTCTCACAAGAAAAAAATTAGAAAACCTATAACCCATTAAGATTTCAGTTAAATCAACACATCACAGCCATATGCAAAGAATAAACAACATGCCCATGAAAATGTGACAGAATATATATCCTAGGAAAACCCTCATGAAGGAAAAACCTAGCATCCAAAAGCATCATACATCATGTATTATCAACAATGTGTCCATTACAATAAAACTATGGAAAGCCTTTGAAAACCCAACCATAACCAAGCACTCCATGTGACCAAGCATGAATCCACACATTGCATTCCATGCTTCCTCCTTCAAAAATACTAACCTAGCTAACCCAGACAACTACCCTTGTGGTTTCTTTTAGAAACACAAGGTCCCAAAAAACCACCAAGTGATATTACATCAAAACCATGTGACGATAAAATATAATACTTTTTCTACCTACCCTTGATCCACATTTAATATTGGGTATTTCATCACAATTACATTCCCCCATATTAAATAAATATAATATAATAATACCAATGTGTCAATACAACTCATCAAGTGGTTGTAAGAATATTCCAAGGGAATCTCTACATGTTGCACATCGATCTAGGTGCTCCTAGGTGCAACAATACAATATGATATTACAATATAATTTCATGTCCACCTCCCACAATAATAAAATAATAAAATAATTAAACATTATTATGCAACGTGTGCAACACTATTTTCCTAACATTATCCCACTTTTTATATACATTTCATAAGGGGCAAGAAGTGATTTGTCACATGAACAAGAGACTGATCTCTCCACACACATATACCATCATGGAATCCATGTGCTCCATCAAGATACTTGCAACAAGAAACAAATTGACCACCATCTCATACATGAATGCTCCCACCCTCCATCATGCCACTGCCACTAGACATGAAAAGGTCATCCAAAGAGAAAGCCACACAATCTATCACAACAAATGATTAGTCCTACACCAACTGTTATCCAAACACAAACACTAATCCAAAGGTATCTAATGTAAAGGTAGTTGTTTACATTGATGAAATAACACCCATAGAAAGTGCTAACACATTAAATATACATGCCTCCAATGCATACAAAACAAGTGAATAACATCTCATCAACATATGCAACCTTTAACTTGCAACCATAAGCCCGAAGTGCAATACCTGCCATGTATATACACCAAGAAACTCCCACTTCATAGGTAATGCCAATATAAAAAATGAATCCACTAACAACATATCATAGAAGTGTAACCATGTAGTATCAAGAACATCCACATCAATATGAACATCATGTAAACCAATAACTTGGAAGTATCACTCTCACACCATCTCTTCAACATTCTCCCATGTTCTCCAAACCAACCAAAGAAAGAGATAAAGGAACCTCTATGACATATCCCACATGACAACACATAAACACAAAACCAGTGAACACATAGCTCCAAACAACCTCCAGCCAATATAATGTGAATATGAACATCTAGGGAGATAACCAAAACAAAGAGAGAAATACTCAAAATAAAATCCTATAGTATGTCCTTCTACACACACCTCAAAATGCTAAATGTGTCAACTATGAGCTCCTCCATAGAACCCCACATGAATAGCATAGCAGCACCCAAACACTGTTCAGTCCCTTGGACTAAACCAAAATATATAACATGTAATCAACATGGATGTTAGCCTCTCATAACAAACAAGATCAAACTAAATTTCCATTCTCAAGTCTAGGGAATACACCTAATAAAACATCTCCCAAACTAATATCAATGACTTCCACCATAATAATAGTTACTCAAATGCACAAAGAGATAACCAATGCCATACATCTCTCAAACTGAATTATCCAAAACTAACCATATATCTATAGCTCAAGATTCATATCAATGAAACATAAGAATAACATAATGCACCTGAAAGGAACAATTGGAAATACCTCTCAAGTAGTAATCTACCAAGTAGACCAAGAGTGGTGAATGGGAATGCTCATCAAAGACATCCAAGTCATCATGACTCATCTAAGAGAAATCTCCTCTCAAGTCTATAAACTAGGTGAATGCTCCTCGATCTTCCTGTAATCGATCAATCCATGCCAAACTCCAAATGTAACACCGTAATATCATGAATTATCAAGAAAATAATCATGCACTCAATACAAAGAGAACCACCAAGATCAGTTTCAAAGCTCCAATAGCTGAATCAAAATAATAAACATGACAACATGATCTAATCCATGTCAAAGAGATAACATGCCTCATATGAACATATCAAATAACCACACCATGCCAAAACTCTAAATTCATATCAAGAGTGTACCATTACATAATATAATTTCATCCTACCATCGAGGATAACATGTCAAATGAAAGCATAAAATCATACCTCAACCAAGGACTCCTTGAGCCCTCAAGATGTAAACATATCCTAACAATGTACCCACAAATGCAAGAGAACCCTTCTGCAACAACAGGATCTAAGGAATTCTCCAACATATGCACACTAAGAAGATCATTCACCAACCAACATGTTGAATACACATCACTACCAACAGTTCCTATTGAACCATGATATTGAGTCACACATGACATCATGATAACCATCTTCTAAATGAAGAACATCTAGGTCTACACACATACAATTGAAATATCAATAATATCAAGTATAATCATGAACTCCAATCCAAGAATATACATACAACTGCCAACAAAACCACCAAATAGGAATCAATCCTACACCGCCAATTGAACACTATCCAAATCTCCCACTAAAAGTATAATCAAATAAATAACCAAGCTATCATGACATCGTGATCGAATACATGCTACAAGTCCCATGCCAACTATCCAAGTACTATAAAATCCTCCATCCTCTCATCTTAAAACAACCATACTAATGCACATTTGACCACAAACAATGTTAACTAACAAGTATACACCATAATGAATCATACCTAGTGGATATAGACAGTCCACATCCGAACCATCCCACTACAACTCAATAGGTGATCAACCCACAAAAATTCATAACTCATAGGTGAAACACTGAATATGTAAACTCATCCTCACATTAGTAAACAACAAACTAAGATATCAAAGAGAATAATCATGTAGACCACACAACTCAAACACCGAATCAAGATTCAATCTAATTTGTCAAGCATGTCCACAACCAAGTAACATAGTCAAGGAATTAAATAAGAATCAAGGAGATAAACAAAAACCTCTTAACATAAAACCAAATCACCGCCAAATAACCACAAACATGACTAGTCCATGTCAATGCAAAACATATGCCTGCATACCCAAGACAACATAATCACCAATTTTGCACCTACACTCAACTATCACCCACATGAAACTCCAAGTCTCAAACCATGTCCAACCATGTCCTCAAATCAAAGACAACTTGTATACCTGTCACCATCAAAGTATAACTCTAAGAAACAACTATAAACCTTTCAAAAATCATCAAACTAATTAAATATCAGCACCACACTATACTCAACTAAATATTCTCTCCAACGCCTATTCAAAATCTAGAATTTTATTCCGTATACAAAAGTTATGACCAACATTGTGTAGAGGAGAAAATTTAACTTTCACGCCCCCAAAAACATGCCAAAATGGAAAAAAGAGGGAACCAAACTAGTAACAAACTCTAGTGCTAAGAATCATCTTTTCAACAAGTATAAGAAGTCAAAAAACTGACTCCCCGGGTGAACATTGTGCTCCGTTGAATAAAAGCAACCAATGGCTAGACCCCCACATTTTCCAAAAATTCTCATGGTTGTGGGTCTTGTAAACCCCATGACACTATAGTGCATGTGGGTCCTGTAGTTTCAATGGGTACTACAGTTCCCACATGTACTACAGTACCTTCCATGCTACAAGGTGGACTCATGGGGGGTGTTGGGTCATGTCCCCCCCCCCTCCCCAACATAAATCATCGATTTCTTTTTCTAATTTTTCCTTTCGCCTTTTTAAAATGTCGACCACCCCCAAATAATAATTTATTTAATATTTATAGGTTTCAAATTTTTTTAATCCAACAAGTAGGTTTTTTTTAATTTTCTGCAGAGTGCGACCTAGAATTTGATGGCCATCAGGGTTTCTAAACAAAATAAAAATTGGCAATCTTTTCAACTGTCACCGAAACAAGTCAAATTATATATCAATTTTCATCTCTCGACCAACCTGAATCCATCCATGAGGTTCATTTTGTGTCATAGGGCCAAATCTAAAATCTCACCCCCAAAACCCCCATTTAAAACCTTTTTCAATGATGCCCTAGATTGACCAAAATTCTTCCAACCCCAAATCTGCAAACAACCTATCATAAGAGAAAACCAAAATAACATAGATCTGTAATAACAACTTGCAAATCCATATATATTGCCTTGTCTTTTCACTCTTTCATGCATTCACGGATTCCTACTAGGGTTATAAAGACCATTAAACTAATAGCTCTAATATGACTTGTAAGGAAACGTCCAACCATCTTTATGACAATTTTCACATAACCCATTAAGATTTCAATCAAATCAACATATAGAAGCCATATACATAGAATAGACAACATATCCATGAAAACAAGAAACAAGATATATCTAGGGAAAACCCTCATGAGCGAAAAATCCAACCTCTGAAAGCATCATCCACAATGTATTATCAACAATGTGTCCCTTACAATACAACCATGGAAAGCCTTCAAAAACCTAGCCATAACCAAGCACTCCATGTGACCAAGCATGAATCCACACATCCCATGCATGCTTCCTCCTTCACAAATGTCAACTTGGCTAACCCAAGCAACTACCCTTGTGGTTGCTTTTATAAACACAAGCTACCAAAAAACCACAAAGTGGTATTACATCAAAACCATGTGCCCAAAATCATGTGACAATAAAATATAATATTTGTGTACCTACCCTTGACCCACATTTTATATTGGGTATTTCATCACAATTACATTCCCCAATACTAAATAAATATAATATAATAATACCAATGTGTCAAAACAACTCATCAAGTGGTTCCAAGAATATTCTAAGGGAATCTCTACATGTTGCACGCCCATCTAGGTGCTACTAGGTGCAACAATATAATACAATATTACAATATAATTACATGTCCACCTCACAAAATAATAAAATAATACAACAATAAAACATTAATATGCAAGGTGTAAAACACCATTTTTCCAACATCTCTCTCTGTCATTCCTTTCTCTTTCTCTCTCAAGTCTCTCTTCCTCTTACCCTCTATCTCCTTCTCTCTCCCCCTCTCTTATGTGTCCCTCTTTCCATTTCTCTTCCTCTCTTTCCCTCTTTCCCTCTTTCCATCTCTCCCTCCCCTATACTCAATCTTCCCTCTCCCTCTATCCCTCCCATTATTTCCCTCCCTCATCCTCTCTCCCTCTCTCTCTCTCCCCATCTCTCAAGTCTCTCTTTATCATTCTTTCTCTATATTCCTCTCTCTCTCTCTCTCTCTCTCTCTCTCTCTCTCTCTCTCTCTCTCTCTCAAGTGTCTATCTTTGGCATGTGTGGACCTATATTGGGTCTGAGTATTGTCTATGGGTTGGATTTTTTTTTTTGGTCTCTGGCTGACATGTTTTGTAATTATGTAATTGTTTTATTGTCTAGTTGTAGACCTTATTGTTTATGGTCAAGGTTATATATATATATATATATATATATATATATATATATATATATATATATATATATATATATATATATATATATAAGATGTAAGATCTCATTGTAGATCATATAGGTAAAGATTTGTGAGCAAATAATGTAATAATCATTCAGGCAGAGGATTTGGTCGATCACTAGTGATCGAGTTGGGTTTATGTGAGAGGATTTAATCCTCCTATATTGAGCTTAACCAGAACTATATTCAGGCATAGTAGATGCTATCTTTGCATTTCATTCCTTTCTCCGGATTGTAGTCTGGATTTCTATGTAGTCAGTGACACTCCTTTTATAATGACTAGTGTGATCTAAGATGTTGGCCTTCCTACAAGTGCAGGCCCCTCAATTGTAATTCACATAGTTACTGTAGAAGTATTATCTTACTATGGGTAGGCTTCCCACTGTAGTTTTTCCCTTTACCGAGTTTTCCACATAGAAATATTGGTGTCATCTGGATGGTGTTTATTCTCTAACTATTTTTTATGCTTAATTGGTTTATCTACTATTTTGGTATTTGGTTTATGCATTTTGGTATTGATCTTTTGGGTTTCAGTATTAAATTTTTAATTGCTTAAGGTTTAGGTAATCTAGTGACAATTGATTCACCCCCTCTCTTCTCATTTTTCTTCCATTTATTTGAACTGTCTAACAATTGATATCAGAGTTATGGTCCTCTCTACAGAAGCTTAACCACTTGAGGAAGATCCTATGGTGACTAACAATTCAAGTTCATCTAGTTCATCTGCTACTATCTTTTGGAGAGATATTCCTAGGCTTGATGGAATAAATTACAGAGTATGGAAGATTCAGATGGAGACTCATCTGAGATGTCTTGGTAAGGAGATTTGGGAGATCATAGAGAATAGTGTTACACCTCATAATATAGGATCTGACAATCCTCCTTAGGCCAAATTGGATAAGGATCTTGAGAATGATTATGGAGAAAGAGAAGCCCTTTTGTGTGCACTTTCTGATTAGCAAATAATGGGATTAACTAACAAATCATCTGCAAAGGCTATATGGGACAATTGGGAGACTCTTAATGAAGGTGACCCTACTGTGATGATTGCTAAACTTGATGGTTACTCGGTGAGATATGAAAACTTGAAGATGGAAGAAGATGAAAGGATTACTGCATTCATGGAAAGGGTAAATGAGATTGTTATGGGAATTCAATGTTGTGGTGGAACTCTAAGTGAAGATGAATTTCTTTCTAAAATTCTGAGAGCTTTACCACTGGCTTACAAGATGAAGGCTACTACAATTAATGAATTGAGAACAATGGCTAATAATTCTATGAATAGAAATACCTTCCAGTTGGGAAATTATCTGCTTTTGAGCTTGAAGAATTTGGACCTTCTAGAGCTGTGAAGTATGAACCTGCTTTTCATGCATTTGCATCATCAACTGGAAAGCAAGATTGGAAAGTTTTATATGCAAGGGAATTTGATGATATGAAGAGAGAAGATGAATATTTTCAGAAACTTGAAGCACTATTTGCTAGAAGACTACCTAAAGGACTGATATGAAGTAATTATGAAGGAAAAACACCTTTTAAAAGTTTTGCATGTAATAAGATAGGTCATTTAACATCTAGATGTCCTGAAAGGAATTCAAGATATTAAGAAAGAGCTAGAATATCTTTTAAGCCTAACTTGGGATATCAAAACAAGTATAATTATAGGAAAAATGGAGAGAAATCATGCAACATAGCAGATGAGGAAGGTGTGACTGATTCTGATGATGAACCGACAGAAGACTCTGCTAGTGGTTTTGGCAATGGGAAGGAATGGGTATTACTGGCTATAGAGGAATATTTTTTGGCACTCAAAGAGAATGTATCTAAAGAGAAGGCACTTGCTTCTACAGTTGAAGATAAGGATGAATGGGTAATTGACAGTGGATGTTCACATCATATGACTAGAGATAAAGGGAATTTTCTATCTTTGTAAGAATTTGATGGCAATCTAGTAAGATTTGGAGATGACAAAGCATGTATGATCAAGGGAAAAAGAACAATATCATTGGATGGTAAGGAAAATATTGATATTTTTTATTATGTTGAAGGTTTGAGGCATAATATTTTGAGTGTAGGACAATTGGTGGATAAGGGATTTCAATTACAGTTCAAGGATAGAAAATGTAAAAACATTAATAGATCTAGTTTGAAGATTGCAACCGGTACATAGACAAAAGGTAATATATCTCATTTGAATTCTAGTGACAAGACATGTTTGATTACACAAAATTGATGAGAGTTGGCTATGGCATAAAAGACTATGTCATGTGAATTTTAATTGCATTGTGAAGATCAGTTCAACTAAGGTAGTTATGCCTAAGATTGTGAAGCCCTATAATCCGATATGCAGAGAATGTCAAATGAGAAAATAGGTTAGAACCTCTTTTAAGAGTATACAAGACAAATCTAATGATGTTCTTGATCTTATTTATACTTATTTATGTGGCCCTGCTAGAGTTAAAAGTATTCAAGGTGATAGATATTTTATGCTAATCATTGATGATTATTCTAGAATGATGTGGGTTGCTTTTCTAAGGGAGAAATTTAAGGCTTTCAAAATTTTAAAATCTTTAAAGTAAAGTTGAGACTGAGATAGGATTGAATATTAAATGTTTAAGGTCAGATCATGGTGGAGTTTTTGCATCCAGTCAGTTTAATAACTTTTGTGAGAAGCATGGTAAAGGAGATAATATTCTGCTCACCAGACACCTCACGAGAATGGAGTTGTGGAAAGGAAGAACATAACTATCTTGGATACTACTAGAAAAATGATGATGGAAGCTACTCTACCTCATATCTGCTAGAGAGAAGAAGTGAGCACAACAGTCTATACATTCAACAGAGTACATATCAAAAGAGAAACCGGTAAGACACCTTATGAATTATGGTTTGGCAATACACCTAAAGTTAAGTGTTTCAAAATCTTTGGTAGTACATGTTATATCAAGAGAGATGATATCATTGGGAAACTTGATCCTAGATGTGATCAAGGATTTTTCTCGGTTATTCTAATAAAAACAAAGCATATAGATGTTATAACAAGAGATAGTAGAGAATTGTGGAGAGTGCTAATGTTAAGGTGGATGAGATGAATAGAAGTCAAATCAGTGTTTATGAGCAAGAAATAGTAGTGAAAATGATCATAACTAAACTGGTAATAACTTTATCAGAACAGAATGTTGAACCAGTTACTCCAGCAGTATCAGAAAATTAAACAGTAATTGAAGAACTGGGAAGAGGAATAGAGAGTTAGAAGACTCCTAGGTATGTGAGATTGAATCATTCAAAAGATTAGATCATTGGGGATAACAACAATGGAGTGATGAAAATAAGGAGATTGACATCCAATGAGGTATGTTTAAATTCTCAAGTTCAACTAGTATCAGTAATTGAAGCATGTAAAGATCAATGTTGGATGAAAGCTATGGAAAAAGAGTTAAATCAGAGTGAGAAGAATAACATAGGGACTTTAGTTCCCCAGCCTAAAAATAAGAATATTATTGGAACTAAATGGGTATTTAAGAATAAATTCAATTAAGATGCACAAGTTGTAAGGAATATAGCTAGATTGGTTTATAAAGGATGTTCTTAGAAGCAAGGAATTGATTATGGTCAAACTTTTGTACCTGTAGCAAGGATTGAAGCTATAAGATTATTTCTTGCCTATGTTTCACATAGAAATTATAAGGTTTATCAAATAGCTATTAAGTGTGCATTTTTGAATGAGAACTTTGATGAGGATGTTTATATTGAGAAACCTTATGGTTTTTCACTTTCAGATGATAAAAACATGGTTTGCGGGATAAGGAAAGATTTAAATGGATTGAAACGGGCACCTAGAGCTTGGTATGCAAGGTTAGCTAGATATCTTTTGAAGCTCGGTTTCACTAAAGGTAATGCTGACATTAATCTTTATTATAAAGTGACTGATGATGATATACTAATTATTGAAGTTTTTGTTGATGACATCATTTTTGGAGGTAAAGATAAGTTGTGCATGAAATTTTCTAAAAATATGGAGAAAGAATTTGAAATGTCTATGATTGGGGAAATGAAATTTTTCTTAGGTTTATAGATTACTCAGAATGATAAATGTATTTTCATCTATGAAACTAAGTATGATAGGGAATTTTTGAAGAAATTTGATATGGTAGATTGTAAGCTGGTAAGTACTGCTATGGTTACAAGTGAGAAATTGTCAAGGAAAGATGAATCCGCATTGATAAATCCTACAAGATACAAGTCTATGATTGGAGGTCTGCTATATTTGACTCAGACTAGGCCTGACATAATCAATGTTGTTTGTATTGCATCAAGATATCAAGTGATCCTAGAGAAAATCATGAGAGTGCGGTGAAAAGAATTTTTAGATACTTGCAACGTACATTTGAATATGGTTTGTGGTACTCTAAGGATGATGACTTTACTTTATGTGCACATATAGATGTAGATTGGGCTGGTGATGTTGTTGACTAGAAAAGTATTTCTGGTGGAGCTTTCCTTTTTTGAAAGAAGTTGGTT
This sequence comes from Cryptomeria japonica, assembly GCF_030272615.1. Lineage (NCBI taxonomy): Eukaryota > Viridiplantae > Streptophyta > Pinopsida > Cupressales > Cupressaceae > Cryptomeria > Cryptomeria japonica. Next base: position 791,646,820 of record NC_081409.1, on the reverse strand, counting down.
TCATGGATTAGAAAGAAACCAATCATGTACTTCTTTATCTACCATTGAAGCTGAGTATGTTGCTGCTACTACTAATTGTACACAAGTTCTATGGATGAAGAAAATGTTGAAGGATATTAAAGTGCATTGCATTGGACTACTAGTTATTCATTGTGATAACTCTACTGCTATTGACATATCAAATAATCTGCTATTTCACTCTAAGACAAAGCACATATCTATCAAGTATAACTTTTTGAAGGATAAGGTGGAAGAAAATGAAGTTAGACTGGTTTATGTGAACACTAAAGAGAAGATTGCAGATATTTTTACTAAACCTTTCCCTAAAGAATCAGGTGAGTACTTGAGAGATAAATTAGGGGTTTTTGCCCCTCTGGTAGATAACTAATTGATGTTATTTGGCATCAGTCGGGTATGCATTATCAGATATATCATTCATTCTCGATTGATGTGGGGATGCTACTTCTTAGGGGGAGTACTTAGCCTTGTGATTTAGTGGTTTTTATTTTTTCTTTGATATTTTAAGTCAAATTTTTGGCATGGATGTCAAATGGGGAGAGAGATATGTGAAAAATAGAGCTTTATAGAGATATCAATCATAGGGGAAGTTTGGTCTTTGTTTTAGAACTTCATTTCTATTTCTTTATGTGGGAGATTGTTGGTTGTCTTCCATTGAGGAAGACTTGTTTGGCATTTCTTGGCACTTGGATGTTTTTCACATCTAGTGTTGCCATCAATTCCAGAGGGGGAGATTGTTGGCCATTTGGAGGAATTTATTATGTGTTGCATTGATGTTTGGTCATTGATGTCAACACTAGCTATTTTGGATGCTTTATTGGTATTCTTTTGGTCTCGGTAGGTTGTTTGGTTTCTGGTAGGATTGGATCATCATGATCTGGTATGCTTTGGTATGTTTGGGTTATGGAATTAGCTTATTCATGCTACTCAGATACATGTTCATCTAGTTGATTTTGATCTTGTGATCGGATACTATCTTGGTAATAAACAAGGTAATTAAGTAAGTAAGATTTACACTTCAACCTCCTATGTCATTAGATGAAATTGTTGGAATCCGATAGAACATTGATTCATCACCCTCTCAATGTTCTTGGATTCCAACAAATGGTATTAGAGGCTTGTGCCTTGGAGAAAATTTAATAGCTTGAGGAAGATCCTAAATCCAGAATCCATGGATATGAGTTTGGAGAAGCAACTTGAGGTGGTACTTGAAGATTATGATGATGAAAGGATGAAGAACTTCAAGCTACAAGATGAATTGAATTCTTCTTAGGAATTCATTCTTTTCCTACAGGAGAGGTTGTCATCTATTATGGCTAGGAGGAAGGAACTTTTTCAAATCAAAATGATGAAGAGAAAGATGCACTTAAAGAACATTGTCAGAAGCTGAGTCAGGAGAACATGGTCATGAGAAATGAAATCCAAGCTACAACTATGAGAATGTCTAAGAAGATTAAAGACTTTAAGAAAAAGGAAGAAAATCTTGTTGTATCTTCGAAGATCAAATTTGAATAATGTGGTAAGTTGGTTCATGAGAATGATATGTTGAGAACTAATATAGTATAGTCCCACAGTAATGAACAAGAAATTGAGAGACAAATGATAATTCTAAGAGATAATATCAATGCTGCAAGTGAGTATAAAGTTAAATTAAAGGTTAGTTTGGCATAACTTTATGAATTATTGAAGAGATAAAGGGAGAATGGAGATTCTAGTGGAATTGGATTTGAACAAGGATAGAGCTCTCGTACCGCAAATGAAGATAAAAACCATAAGGCACTGGTAAGGAAGCTTAATTCTTACAAATTTACTGGTAGAAGTAATAAATTTGGTCACATGGCTAGGCAATGTAGAAATAGAGCAAATCAGAATAATAGTTCTACTCCCGCTCAATGTTCTAAATGCAATAACAATGGTCATAAGATAGAAGATTGCAGAATGAATGTTAAGTGTTCTGCATGTGGAAAATTTGGACATATGGCTAATCAGTGCAGGTCTAGCAATTTTACCGGTTTTAGCAAAGCAATTCAAAAGAACAATGTTACATGTTATGCATGTAATGAGGTTGGACACATTGCTAAATTTTGTAGAAGAAGAAATCCACCAGTTGGTGAATGCATGTTTTAATAAAGTTAAAATCAATCATTCCAGTAGAACATTGATTTAGCCCTCCTCTCAGTGTTCTTGCATTACAACATAAATTGTACATGAGGTTGTCAGGAATGTAAATTTGAAGCCAATGTCAGAATGGTATGACAATTTTGATGATAATGGAAAATGGACTTTAGAAGAATCTACTATTAAGTATTTTAATGTGTACAATAGAGCTCTAGTAGAAATAATGTCTGAAATATCTAAGAGCTTGTATGAAATTTTGGAGATGACAAAAATTCCAAATATGGAAGATGAAAGACTAAGAGAGTATGTAATTGTAAATTTATGTCTGGTAATAGAAGTTGAAAAAATAAACGGAATAATTGATGAAGATAAGCCACACTTTGGAAGACAAAATAAATTCAATAATCTTATGATAGGTCTATCTAATAAAGTTATGAAGGATAGAAAGAAAATCCTTAAACCAATTTTTCATAAAAATTAGTATGATGTGTCATTAGTTTTGAAAGTGCAAAGACATCAAGCATAGGATGCACATGTCAATGTAAATGATTCCTCTATTATTGAAGATGAAGGTTCAGATAAAAGGATGCAGGATGAGAAGGATAAGAAAGAAGATGAGGTAGTTAAAGTAAGCAAAGTTGAGGATACACAAAATCCTCTAGTATGACCTCCAGTGACTAGCATTCTATATAATGGTGATGATGCTAAAGTGACTAAATTCACTAAGGCAAGAGACACTGTCGATGCGATAAAGGAGTTGTTATAGAAGGATAAAGAGATGTTGCATGATCCTAAACTCTCATAGGGTCTGGTAAATTTGGCCTCTCTCTCCATTCCAAATGCTAAAGTTTGCATCTTTTGCATAGGCTAAGGCAAGAGAGGAGATTTTAAAATCTCACATTGAGGAAATTTAACTATTGAGATAGACATCCAGAATTTTGGAGAAATAAGTGCCCTCCTTTGTAAAGGATCCATCTGAGTCCACATCCAACTAATTGAAATCCCTGATTATCACTGTAAATACACATTTTGAAACACTTGAAAATAAAATAAACCTTAGTCCAAAAGGAGGTTGACATCAAAAGGTTTGATATGCTAAAAAATGTAATTATAAGTTATTGAAAGTTATTGATTCCATGCATTAAGGCTATTGAGGAAGTTTTGACTGAAGCCATCAATGTATATAAGTCATATTTATTATTATCTACATTTGTTGGCAATTTTGATAAGGAGATCAAGGACAATGAAGACAAATTGGCAATTATTTCGCAGTCCTTTAATCCTTTGTTAGCAACATCAATGAGTACTAAAGAGAGTTAACTGATTCCAATAATTGACAAAATCAATAATTTGATACATGATAAGGGTAGGATGATTTGAAGAGTATGATGAATGTCTTGACTGAATCTAATAATGCAGTGGTCACATATGATTCAAAAGATCTACAGATAGCTCAGGTACAGGCTTTGTTATTTAGTGGTCACATATACATTTTGGAATGCATGAAGAAGAATTGGGATGGTGACTATACCTTGTTGTAGAATATTTTTGCCAATCTATTTAAGTATATAAATTTTCATAGTCTGTGTGTATATATTTGAGATTGTACATAAACTTTTGATGAGGCCTTTAGTTTCTGAAACCCCATCTTTTTGATTGATGTCAAAGGTGGAGTGTAGGGTATTGAAAAAATTGTTCTTAGGGGGATTTTTTGACTTTTTAAAATTCGGTTGTTAGATTTTTTGTTGCAGTGTATAGTGTTTTGGTTTTGGATCTAACACTTAGTCATTTCCACTAAGTGTTGCCATCAATTCCAAAGGGGGAGATTGTTGGAAAGAGACACTACATAGATGATACAATGTTGTCATTGATGGCAACTATTGCTAATACAACCATCTATATAGCTTAGTTTGTTCATACCAGAATGGTGATTGATTTTGGTTAAGTTTGAAAGACTAGAAAATAAAGTATTTGGAAGAGAATAGGTTGATCGATCCATACTTCAATATAGATTCATATCTTGTGTTATGGATCTCATGGAAGGATTATGGATTTTTATAGATATCATATTCTAGGTTTGTGGCATTCGGTGTTGACTCATGGATGAGTTGGAAGATCTGGTGTGTTGGTTCTCAGTTTGATAGAGTAGTTTAGTAGTATTATGTAAGTAATCATTGTGCATATTATGTGGGTTAATTTTGGTGATCATTTTATGTTTGAGGATGTTTAGCTAACCTATGGGTAGCATGTAGACATTTCTAAACTGAGCGATGTATTAAAATTTAACTAGAAGACTTAGGTCTTATCCCAAACCCTTAAGTGATCAAATCAGATTTTAATTTACATAACGATTACAATAATTCCCCATTATCAAAAGAAGAATAAATTAATTTTATAAGGACAAATTCCATTTTAATATTAAGTAAATTCACCCAAAATATCTTCCAATTTTAATTACATTTTACAATATTTAAATAATCGAGAATCAATTAAATTCACATTAATACAATTTACTTGAATTAATATTAATTATTTAACTAAGTAAAGGATTATAAAGTTTCAAAATCATCATTAAATTAACTAATCCATTAATAATGTTGCCCAGAAAAGATATTCTTGATTATTGATATATGGTCCTCTAATAGTTCTAAGTAATCACTTATAATTAAACTATCCCCTTAAATAAAAGAACACATTAAGGATTTAGTTAATCATTTATAATTTAAAATACACCCCTAAGAATTCATATAATTGGTTATAATTACAATACCCCCTTAGGGATTTATATAATCAATTATAATTAAAAAACCCTCCTTAATAAAATAACTATCCAATAATCTTCATTAGAATATTCCATTTAAAACATATATCCTATGAAAATGAATTCCCTAAGAGATTTAAATGATCCCTATAACTTTATAAATTTAACTCTATTAAAATGGGATCTTCCCCATTCACTTTATTTTAAATTTTAAAAAGAACCCCTCTATTATTATTTTATTCTTTTATACCATATTTAGGGTTTCTCTCTTCTTTTTTTTAAACAACATGTCTTTACATACTTCTCTCTTATTTTTTCTATTATTCACCTAACTATGTTAGGGTTTAATATTGTAGGTTGTGGGATGAACTGGTCAATCTAGATCAGACCAATGACCATAGCATTAGATAGGAGAAAACAAATTGTTGGTCTGATCCAATGCTATGGTCATTGGATTATTATTTTATTCTTTTAGAGCATTAGATCAGACCAACAATTTGTTGATGATATGGTGTTGATGGGTGCATCAACTATCAAGGAAAAGAGGACCCTAAAATTGATTCTAAATGACTATTGCCAAGCTTGGGGATAGCTAATTAACTAGATGAAAATATCCCCCTTCTTCCTCAACACTCCAAAAGATAGGAAAGAGAAAATTGCTAGAATTTTGGAATGTGAGAGCGGTTTTCTCCCCACTATCTACTTGGGTCTCCCTTTATGCAGAAAGCCTCCTGAAACATTTTGGAGTAGCTTGATGGATAGATTATATAACAAATTAATAGGCTAGAAAGGAGCCCTTTTGAGGCAAGTGGGGAAGATCCAGTTATTAAAATCCTCGCTCAAGAGTTTACCTTTGTATGCTTTAAGTCTTTATTTTGACCAATTTTTCTAATGCTATTGAAAATATTCAAAAGCCATTCCTCTGTTCAGGGGTTGAGCAGATGAAAAATATTTATATGATAGCCTGGGAAAAAGTTTGTAGACCTAAAAAAATGGGTGGCCTTGGTCTGATAAACATTAAAACCATTAATAAAGCCCTTCTCTCCAAAAACATTTGGAGATCATTTGGGAAAACTAGTGAATAGAATTCAACCTGGAAAGCCAAATACATGTAACCTCAAAAATCTCTCACATATTTTTTTAACTCCTATGAAGCCCCTTTGGGATCTGCAATTTGGAATAATGTTGCTCAATCTAAAATGGTTGCTGGAATAGGTAAAAGATGGACTATTGGTAATGGTGGAAAAGTCAATTTATGGGAGGATACTTGGTTGATGGAGACCCTCCTCTCCAATAAGGTTTGTTTTTCTACCTTTATCTCTATATGCAAGGTCAAATTTGGTACTGAGGTGCCTAATTACTGGAGAGATAATCACTAGGAGAATCTGAGTTCCATATACCCATCCCTTAACCCTATCATGGTTTTACTTAATTTTGTCTTTCTAGATCCTTTTCTTGAAGATAATATCATTTGGGTGGGTACTTCATCCGGTAACTTGGTGGCTTCTACCATTCTTTTGTTGTTCCACTCTCTTGAGCCTTCCCCTTGCTAGTCTAAATCTTGGATTCATGGTCGTATTCCCAAGATCCATATATTTTTTTGGATCCTTCTACAGAATAAAATCACCACTAAAAATATCTGCAAAAGAGGCTTCCATCTGTCCAATAGGTGCTACCTTTTCCATAATGAGGAAGAGACTATTAACCATATAGTAATCCATTGTCCCTTAGCTCATCCTATTTGGTCATAGACTTTACAGCTATGGAATCTGAATAGGGTCTTCCTTGCTTCTATTCAAGAGTGTTTCATCGGTTGGAAATGCCTTTCCTTGAACAACTCCATCAACCTTCTATGGAACCTCATCCTACCTTATGGGAGTGATAAGAAATAAAGCAAGCTATTGTATTGCAGCAGTAGCACTCCCCATGGGATCCTAGACCAACCACTTAGTCGAGGCCATAACAACTTATCATCCCCTTGCCCTTGCTCAATATTTGGTATTTAATAAAATTTAGCTTGATGGAGATTCTAATAACATTGTTAAATGCATAAAGGGTCTATCCTCCTCATCATAGATGATTAAAAATATTATATCTCAAGCCAACGAGATAATTAAGTCTTTCGAGCAGTGTATTGTCTCTCATAATTATAGAGAAACTAATACTATGGCTAACTGGGCTTTCAATATGGTTGTTTGTGTTGATCATATGATGAACTAGAGTGGTTAGCTAGATATTCCTCATAAGGCCCATGACATCCTCATTTATGAGAGAGTGTATAGAAAAGAGTGAGTGATAAGGGATGATTACAACATAGTTATCAATGAAAGTTGCCATAATGAGTCGGAAAGAGCGCCACTCAAAGATTAAGCTGGCGTTTAATGAAGATAAGACTCTGCATACTTTCTGGGTGCCCATTTCTATTTTGAAGACTTCCCTAATATGCACTTTGATCTCTAATTTTTTCTTGTTCTGCATTGTGAAGGAAGGGATAAATTTGGCAGTTGACGTTGTGGTAGGTAACATGAAAAGAATTGAGTTGCTCTCCTATGATGAATTGAAATTTAAGCCAAAAATGTGGGCTATATTGGAGATGGCTAATATGATAGGGTATATGGATTCAATTGTTGGGAAAAACCCTACCGTTACCAAAATTTTCAAGAAGAAATGCATAGAAGGAAAAATTACCATAGGCAGAAGAAAGATTGAAATTGATGAAGGGATTATCACAGAAGTCACTAGAATACCGATGGAAGGTAGAAATTTTTATAGAGATAGAAATCTCACATAGGTATCTATCAAGTGATTCCCAAAGGAAGAGTCTGAGAATACCAAGCTGGCGAAATCCAGCAAGACCTGCCACTCACTGAAGGTAATTAAGAACATTT